>NC_091469.1:48749530-48892549 GCF_036971445.1 Narcine bancroftii
GGGAGAGAGAGAGGAGGGAGAGAGAGAGGAGGGAGAGAGAGAGGAGGGAGAGAGAGAGGAGGGAGAGAGAGAGGAGGGAGAGAGAGAGGAGGGAGAGAGAGAGGAGGGAGAGAGAGAGGAGGGAGAGAGAGAGGAGGGAGAGAGAGAGGAGGGAGAGAGAGAGGAGGGAGAGAGAGAGGAGGGAGAGAGAGAGGAGGGAGAGAGAGAGGAGGGAGAGAGAGAGAGGAGGGAGAGAGAGAGAGGAGGGAGAGAGAGAGAGGAGGGAGAGAGAGAGAGGAGGGAGAGAGAGAGAGGAGGGAGAGAGAGAGAGAGAGGAGGGAGAGAGAGTTTACAGCAGAAATTGGCATTGGAAACTGCAAGTTTTGCAGACCTGTTGCAAGACGCCATTTGAAGACAGGTTTTGAGTTCTGAGTTCAGCCTAATCTAAACACCTGTAGTCAATTACAAGAGGACTTTGGCTGGTTGTTGTGTTTCTCCTGAAATAGGTGGGGGGGGGAAAGAATTTTTTTGTGGTAACCTGGAAGACAAGGTTATCTTTTGAAAAACCCATGAGGGGGGCAAGTTTCTTCAGCAAGACAATGAAGAGGCTGATTGAAGATCAGTTTGTGTGTGTCCAACAAACAACGAATCTCTTTCTCTAAAACCAACAAGAACCTTCCTGAGTAGTAACAATTTAAAGCATCAGAGTCTGGAGAAGATCATAAATGTTAAATTCTGTGCACAGAATGGAAAAATGCCTGACCAGTGAATTTGGAGAATTAAAAAGTGAATGATTGAACAGTGAATCAAAGAACATTGCTGAACACATACATATGTGTTTAGAATTAGAAGGGGATTAAGTTAAATATTGATCTTATTGTATTTGAACAAAATTAAAAATATTTTTGTTTAAGTAACCACTGTCTTGGAATTTTTGTTGCTGCTGGTTCTTGGAGTCCTCTGGGCTCGTATCATCACACAAAAGTCTTTTTAAATAAACAAAAAAGTTAAAAATTGGCATAAACACGTGTAAAAATATTCAGGAAAAATTAAATGAGGCCTAAATTCCCAGTTTTGAGTGTGGGAGGGGATTAGAAACCAGCAAGCATGCAATTATAAATAGGACCAGAGTGCCAAGATAAAGACAATTAACACAGTAGTAGGGATAGCCAGATTAATAAGAGGAAAAAAAATTGATATTAGATTAAATTGATAGATCATAGAAATATGATAAAGGTGCAGTCCTAGTTTAGGATTGATACATGACTGTGGGAAGAGAGCAGGAGACCTATTATTTTGGATTGATATACGGCTTCAGAAAAATGAGTTCATGAAATTATTAAGTGTTACGATGAAAGAGCAATAAAATTAGATTAGGAACAATGCAGAGTAACAATTAAAGAGTGAACTCAATCAGGTCAACAATATGTAATTGGGGGTTTTAGATTAAAATAGCATTATAGAATGAGATGAAGGGCAAGGTTAGTTTGTGATTGATACAGAATTACAAAGCAAATTAGTGGGATAAGAATAGTGACATTAGTTATGATCTGATTGGGGTCCAATAGGCTGTGAAGGGAGCAGCAGGATTATGTTACCAAAGAACCAAAGAAATATGACCACTATTATTATATTCAGCACCCTGAGCCAACTCTTGCCAACCAATAAGATCATTTTTTGACCTACCTTAAACATATTTTCCTGCCCTATCCCTTTATATTTTGATTCTGTCACTATCCAAAAAAAATCAATTATTCTGTGTTTGAATGCAATGACTAAACGTCCAGAATTGAGAATTCTAAATTCGCTGTGAAAAAATGTCTCATTTTGCTTCTAAATCACCTATTATGTGCCTGTCCTCCTTACTCCTAAGCCCCTTTTCCAATGACACTGTCCCGGGATTCATTGGAAATTTACTGGGACAGGGTCCAGTGGAAAAGGAACATTGTCCGAACACCGGCATCAGATGACGCCATTTCACACCGGGGATTAACCATCTTTAGATCTACTCATATACCCAGTGTTTGTTGATGCTGGCGTGCTGATAAAGCCAGTAGAAAAGGGACAGCAAAATGTCATCAGTTTCCAGTTGAAGGTAGAACACTCCAATCTGCAGGGATGAGTGTGTTCAGTGGAAAACCAATTAGTGTCCCAGTTAAAGGTGGCCCAGAGGAAACAGCACAAAAGGTTTCCTATCCCAGGACACTGCACAGCCAATTAGATGCCAGGGGAAAAGGGGGTCAGGCAGGAGAATTTTTCCTAGACATGTAGCTTGTCAAGCCCTTTCATTCTTCTAACATGCAGGGAAGAGTCCTAGCCTAATCAAACTCCAATCATACTGCTGCACAAGTATTTTATATTTTAGATAAAGAAATTAAGATTGTCTATAATAATCCAGTCAAAGACCCAAAATTAGTTTAAAATTGAATAGTTTGCAGGACAATTTGAAAATATGAGGAATTATACATTAATATGTAGACAGTGCAAAATTAGGGATTAATACAGGAAGAAGGCTTTGGTGAGACAATTGTGTAATAAGTAGAACATAAAAAAACTTGAAACAGTGTACCAGCCATGATCTTATATGTCAGAACAACCTTTAAGGGCTTTATGGACAACTCCTGCCTCTTCTTTTGTAAACTATGCAAATTCTTTGGCTCAAAGTGATTAGATTGTAACTAATGCAAAGGATCTGGGAACAATGGGGTCATGTCTAAATTTGCAATTCACACAAGGGTACAATGACAGGATCATTTCTGTATTGAAACAGGGTTTAACAATATACATATGAAAAGAATTCCCGAATCCGAGAGATCTGGAATTAGGATTGGGATACAATACACAGGGAAAGAGACAACAAAATAACACAATTCATTCATAAATGGTATCGTCTGTGATACCATAAAGAACAGGGCTGAATTCTGGACTCGATATGGCAATAACAGAGTAATAACAAAAAAATAATGTAACTTTCACAAGTTTAGAATTCCCCAAAACATTTTACTTCTTTCTGAAGTGCTAGTCCATAAACTGCTTTGTGATAATGGCCATGTTTCAATGGCAACGTGAGGATTTATAAAGCAAAAAAAATCAAACAAAGCTGGCGCAGTCAGTGAAACAATGTTTGTACCGAGAACAGAATTATCGCTTCCGATCAATGATCAGGACAGAGGGAATTTTTGCCAATCCAATCCCCTTGTTTGCTCAGAATAGACCCACATATTTTTTTTGCATGAACTGAGAGACGTTGCCTCGTTTTAAAATCTCAATCGAAAGGCGGCAAGTCCGCCAGTTCCACACCGTCCCGGAGCGGGACGAGGTTTGAAAGTAACACGAGGCCCGCGTTAATATCGCACCGGGAGCGAACGAGGGAGGCGGGGCCAAGTGACCACCTTTGGACAATCGACAGAACTGGGGCCAGGTCGAGTACAATCAGCCGAACCGGGCGTCGTCACGGAAACCGGTCGAGAGGCGCGAGTCCCGAGTCCCATCGGCACAGACACGGGCTGCTTCTGCCATCCCGTTTCACCCACCGTCATTATCGTCGCTATGCCGTCTCCTCGACATTTCTGGCCGATCGCTGGATCAGTAGTGAAGGTGGTGAATCGCTGACCGATGGAAGTTGACTGTCCACTTAAAGAACGGCCTGGAACAGCAGCCCCCCCCAACTAATGGCCGCCTCTCCTCACAGGTTCTTCCGGGGGAACCTGCAACTCCTTCCGGTCGCGCTTGTCTTGGTGAAAGGTTGATCGTTAGTGGGAATTCCTGCCTGTCGCTACCACGCGTCCATTTCTTCACCGAAGACGTGGAGTTCTAGGCCACTTGTCCTCGGTGCCCACAGTCATGGAGACGCTCTTTCATCCCGGCATACCCGAGCTGGATGTGGAAAGTTGTGACCTCGGCGGGCGCGGGAACGGGAGCTCGAGTGCGCGCCTGGGCCGCAGGCAACGGGGACCTGCGAGGAGAAGGGTGAGGAGCTGTCGAAAACAGTCAAACGAAATGGGCCTTCAGCTCTAAAAACTTAAGTCTTGTCATTGAATCATCCCCCGTTTTCCCATTTTACTTTTTTTCTGCCCATTTTGCTTCTCGCCGCTTCTCTTGTGCTTAATCATCTGTTCTGATCGCCAAATTTGGATTTACTTCCAGTTGCCAGATTATTTAAATATTGATTCATCTCAATGTCCCGTTGTTGGTGCATCAAGGGCCGGGTTTCTCGCTATCCAGAGAGTATTAAGTATGGAACTAAGGCTGAGGAAGCTGATTGAAGTATGCAGAATGATCAGGGATAAAAGAGAGAATTAACAAAAGTGATCAATGACTAGAGGCCATGAGTTAAAAGTAAGGTTTAGAGAGAATCTGAAGATTTTTCAGGATTATGGCAACGTGTGGTAGAGGCAGAGACTGTCTATTATAATAAGAAATATAATGGCAAAAAGGCCACACCCAAGTACAGGAAAACCTGAATACACTGTAATTACAAATGGCAGATCACAAATGACAATGTGGAACCATACAGGAGAGAGATAGATCAGCTGATTGAATCTGCTCAACATCAGCAAAACCAAGGAGATGATTGTGGAAGTTAGGGGAACACAACCCAGTCCTCATCAAGGGTTCTGTAGTGGTGACGGTCAAGAACTTCAAATTGCTGGGTGTCAACATCTCCGAAGATTTGTCCTGGAATTTGCACATTGATACAATCACAAAGAAGGCTCGCCAGCGGCTATACTTTGTGAGGTGACTGAGGAGATTCGATATGTCATTGAAGACTCTTGTAAACTTCTACACGTCTACCATGGAGAGCATTCTGGCTGACTGCATCACTGCCTCGTATGAAGGCGCCAATACTCAGGATAAGAATAAACTCCAGAGGGTTGTTAACTCGCTTTGCGGCATCACAGGCACCACTTCATCAAGGACATCTCCATGAGGCACTGTTTTAAAAAAGCAGCCTTTATCCTGATAGACCCCCACCACCCAGGCCATGCCCTCTTCCCTCTTCTACCATTGGGAAAAAAGATACAGGAGCCTAAAGACGAGTATGCAACAACACAAGAACAGCTTCTTCCCCACTGCCATCAGATTCTGAATAATCAATGAACCATAGACACTGCCTTACTTTTCATGCACTATTATTTTTACTTTTTATAGTAATGTAAGATGGTTAAAATATGAACATTTACACTGAGACGCTGCTGAAAAACACTGAATTTCATGACTTGTTCATGACAATAAGTTCTGATTCTGGCTTGATGAGTGACAGGATCACAAAAGGCTTCCATGCTCCTTTGAGTGTAAAAGGGATAACCTAATTTTTAAAAAAATCACTTTTCCCCATTTCTGAAGGAAGTAATCCTGTCACTCTTGCATTGCTTGGTTCTGAAATTAAAACTGAAAATGTGCCATATATTTTGGTGTGTAAGTCGACCAGCAGATGTCGGGACCCGATTTTCAGCCTTATTTTAATGGTTTTATCACGTATCGGACATGTAACTCACCCCCCCCCAAAAAAAAAGCACAATGACTGACCTGTTGGGCATTGCCTAAGTGTGGTTGTTATCATGGAGATTCAGCAAAATGAAGAAAGTATGAAGTGAGTTATAAATTTAAAAATAATAGAAATGGCTGAGAAATCCAGCAACTGCGCTGCTGCAAGAAAATTTGAGATATATGAGAAGGTGGTAAGAGATTAGAGATAGAAATAGGAGACTAAGAAAAATATCAAAAAGGCAATGTTCGATGAGAAGAGAAATCACTCTTTGGCCAGAGTTACAAATCATGTTGCAGCATGGATACGTGGACAGAGGCAAGATTGTTACAGTCATGCAAAATAAAATAAGAGCTTTTGCTCTGAAGTGGGCAAAGTCAAACCCAGAATGCAGTAAACATTTTGAGGCGACAGTAGGCTGGTGCAACTGTTTCATGAACAGGAAAAATCTGATATTATGACAAAAGTTGCTCAGAAACTACCAAAAGATCTTGATCATAAAAGTTTTAAGTTTTCACCAGTATAATATATGTAACCAGCAGAAACACCGGTTTGCATTGGCAAATATTGGAAACATGGATGAAACCCCGATGAATTTTGAATTGATAACCAATGGACTGTGGAATGTAAAGTTTTGAAAACTGCAAACCAGAGGTACAGGCCATGAAAAGACTAGCTTTATGGTGGTGTTATCATGTAAGCCCAACAGAGTGAAGTTGAGACCCATTTTAATCGTCAAACTTAAACCAAAAGTAAAATTCCCAGCAGATATTTTTGTGCATTCTCATGAAAAAGGATGGATGAATGAAAATGGTGTTGATCAGGCAGTTTACGCAAGTTTGCTGATCTGGGATATGTTTTGTAGCAACTTAGCTGAGAATGCTAAAAGTAGATTAGCATTAAATAATGATTATCCTAGGTGGTTTAATGTCTCTATTGCAACGTCTTGATGCCTTCTTTAACAAATCATTCAAAGAATACGTGGGTGAAGAATGGAATAAATGGATGTCAAGTGCGGAAAAGTCATTTACAAAAGACGGGGCAATGTGTGCTACATAACTTGATGTGCTATGTGACTTTGTGCTCAAAGCATGAGATAAAGTGAAAAGAAAGACTAATAAATTAGTTTAAAAAGTGTGGTATCTCTTGTGCAATGGATGGTACAGAAGATGATTAATTGTGGGACACTGACAACTAAGCTGAAGTTGCCTCATCAGATACAGACTGGGACCCATATGATGACTGTTTAAACAGTGAGATTGTAATGTGCTTTCTGCCATCTTTACCTCAGATGATTGTGATTTTGAAGGATTCTAAATGTTTTATTTTAAATAAAAAAATTTGTTCTAATATGCTGGTATCATGAAAATTTGTTGCAGTTGTGTTTTTATTTTGTTTTGAAATATACAGTAGTTACCATCAGCAAAATCAAGGAGATGATTGTGAACTTCAGGAGGAAGTCGGGGGAACATGGCCCAGTCCTCATCGAGGGCTCAGTACTGGAGAGGATCAAGAACTTAAAATTCCTGGGTGTCAGCATCTCAGAATCTGTCCAGGAGCCTCCACGTTGATGCAATCACAAAGAAGGCTCGCCAGCAGTTATACTCTGTGAGGTGTCTGAGGAGATTTGATATGTCATCAAAGACTCTCGTAAATTTCTACAGGTGTACCATATAGAGCATTCTGGCTGGCTGCATCACTGCCCGATATGGAGGTGCCAACTCTCAGGACAAGAATAGACTTCAGAGGTTTGTTAACTCTGCCTGCAGCATCACAGGCACCAGACTTCACTCCATCAAGGACGTCTATATGAGGCAGTCTCTATCCTCAAAGTCCCCCTACCACCCAGGCCATGCCCTCCTCACTCTGCTACCATTGGGAAAAAGGTGCAGGAGCCTAAAGACGAGCTCTCAACGGCACAAGGACGGATTTTTCCCCGCTGCCTTCAGATTCCTGAATAATCAATGAGCTATAGACACTGCCTCATTTTTTGTGCATTATTATTACTTTTTTTATAGTAATGTGAGATGGTTATAATATGAAGGCTTGCTCTATGATACTGTTGCAAAACACTGAATTTCATGACCATAAATTCTGATGGTTACTGTAGTAAGATTGCAGATGACACCAAAATTCAAGTCAAGTTTATTGTCATCTGGTTGCACAAGTACAACCCAACGAAGCAATGTTCTCTGTCCTCAGTGCAAAACACACAGACGCACAATCAAACATAACACACATACAGACAAACAATACATATGCAGGACAAGTATTCATGTATACAAATAACAATATTGTTTCATGAATATGAGAGTCAGGTGGATAGTGTGAGCAGTTCCATTGGACATTCAGCATTCTCACTGCCTGTGAGAAGAAGCTGTTCCTCAACCTGGTGGTGTTGGCTCTAATAATCCTTTATCTCTTTCCCAAAGGGACTGCTGAAAGATGCTATGGGCATCGTGGTCTTTTCAGAACCTAGTTATAAAGAGGGGTGTTGAGTCCCAGCAAGGACAGCTTCACCACCCTCTTGGGAATAGTTTAAATACTTAAACTATTTAGTTTTGATGTTTGTTATTTTCTTTGTATTCTGTCTCCTGTGTATATAAACTAGAGATTTTTTTGCATTCATTGTCCTGATCACATTGTTGAAACCTGTAGATTTCTCCTCTCTTTCTCCACCCCACACACCAGATTACAGGATTAAAATTCACTAGAAATTTGATCTTTGATAGCTTTGGCAGTTGCTGTAATCTCTCAGGTAACCTGATATTTTTTTATAAGTGCTTTCCAGATTGCATTTGAAAGCCTTTCTTTCTTCTGGGAGTGTTAACATTGGGGTTACTCAGTTATCTTAATTCTAATTGGAAGATCTAGTAATAGCTGTCACTTGCTCCATGAAAGTGTCATGTAACATTTTCATTGATATAAATGCAATTATAATAATTCACTCTGGAATACTTTTTTGAAACACTGTGTCTACAGATTTTTGTGTTTTAATTTTTCGCACCGGATGCTTTTAATTTTGTGCAAATAATTTTCACAGATCAAAGTAGTAATAGTATTTTGAGGTAATTTATAACTAAACAAGTACTGGTAAATGATTTTCAATTGTATGAGTTATGTTACACATGAACAGTATTGATTTAATGGAAACGTATTAAATAAGTACAGGAAAACCCATGTTATCTGGAATTTAAGCAAACATCGAAAATAATTTTTTAAAAAAATAAATAAATAATATTTGCGATAGATGTTTACATTGTACAAGTAAATGTTCTCTGAAGTAGCACACAAACCTTTGGAGAAGATGGGAGCAAATATTCAGCTAGCAGCGTGCCTTGGTTGGGCTTTACTCATAGCAGCTGTTTGAATCAATTTTGAATAATATTGTGTTTAAATAAAATGGCGTTGCCCAGGATGAATTGCTGGTTGATGCTGTTCACTGTTGGGGTGACTCTCTTAAAGTGTTTCCTTATCCCTGCTTAGTAAGAGTCTTTATCTTTTTTAGTATATTAGTAAGGCTTTATCTTTAAACTTTGGGAAAGGGGATTAATTATGATAATGGCAACATTAGCGTAGCGGTTCGTGCAATGCTATTACATTGTCAGCGACTGGTGTTTGAATTTAAAAGTTCTAAGTTACGGGAATTACCTGATTAAAGTAAACTTTATTTAATTAATGACTTCAATACTTATTTTTTCAAATTACTTTACATGTCTTTAAACTGCATTTTCTTGATGCTGGTGTGTTAGTCATTCTAAATGGAAAATTTGCATATCCAGCATCTACCAATCCTTGTAGGTGCCGGATACCATGGGTTTTACTGTAATTAACTTGGTGAACCATAAAAGATGTGCTGTTCATTTTCTTGTAATTTAAATGGAATAGTGCATTTTATATAATCATACAGTTTTACTTATTTTTTGAAACATTTACTTTTTTTATTTTAGGCATTTGCACTTTTTATCAAATCAAGAGAAGTACCTAAAATCAACAATCCAGAATTGGATGAGGAAAATATACGTTGGGAGTGCTGTGGACAGCAGTTTGATAAAGAAGTGTGCATTCACAAACATGTGGGAAATGAGCATATGTCTGAAGTCCTACAACAAACTGAAGCTATTTTCAAGTTGTTTGGACAAAGTAAATCCAAATTGGCAAAAAAGCATGATTCCACAGATAACACAATTACATTCTCAAAGAAAGAATTTGATATATCTACATGGTTACCTGATACAAGTCACATTAACTTTGATCTAGCATGGTAAGAACTTACTGTTTTTTATTTTAATTTTCTTTACAGAAATGAAATAATCATGGGAAAGCTATTTTCTTTGACTTGATTTTGAGACGTCTCTTTAAGAAATAAGTTATTTAAACACTGAAAGCAATACTTGTAATTTTGAATAAAAGTGCAAATTATTTGAAAATGTTGAATCAGAATTTCAAAATGATATTCTGTATTAAGTTAGCAATTCCTTTTGTTGAAAACAATATTTGTTTGTCTTGTTTGTGAAGATTCCACATTGAAATTAAATCTTTATTTTCTCATATATGATGTCAATGGTACTGTCTAAATTCTTTTAAAATGAGCAGTGACGTATCCAAACTTCTACAGTTACTGACTAGCATGAAAACATGGGTCAATGTCTTGTACCTAACTTTAGAAATCAAGCCAAAACATTTAAAGTGAATTTTAAAAAAAGAGCCCAAGCATTTGATGGACTATTAAGTCCTTTGTAAATGTGTCGAATCGTTGAAAATATAAGATGCTTACCTCTGATTTATAATATTGGCAAACAAGTACAGTATATTGAAAATTGCAACTTTATTGGTTAAATGGGGATGTAAATATCTACCTTCCTCTGAGCTGAATAAAAATGCAGGTTAGTGAGTCTTGTTGCATTTAGTATTTTGCATCCCGGTCAAGTCCATCTTGTGATGGGAAGAATGCATATTCAGGGTGCCTTAAAAATAATATATATTTGAACATTCTGAGCTTGGTTCACAATCATTTAGCTTCCATGTCAAATATCTGACCGTATAAAAATTAATGTGGCATTCTAGGGATTTTGGTGCTGGAACTGCACTCAATAGTGTAGCTTTGGTCAAACTAATGTTCGTACTTGAGCTAATGAAGGTAGATATCCAAAAAAGTTGCCTTAATATCCTTGTTTGCTGCTAACAGTGATTCTCAGGCATCAATACCAAAATCCCTTTCTTTCTCAATGTTCTTTGTTCTATTATTCATTGGGTATATCCTAGCCTTGTCAGTGCTCTGAAAATGCTTCATTTAACAGTTTTTGATGAAGTTCTATTGGCCATTGCTCTACCAGTCTTACCAACACATCAATATCATCCTGTAGCCAAAGAATACCTTCCTTGCTTTCAAAATCAATAATTTTAATATTATCAATATTTGGATCCAAATAATTAAAAAGATGCTAAAAATATTAACATTTTAATCTGTTGCATCCATTTATTTTATGTTGAAATCTTTGCTCTGTGAAGTTTGGTCTTGTATTTTATTTTAATGAAAAAGTTAAAGATAACCTGGTTTTAAGATGCAGAGAAGGAAGATATGAACATAAAGATAATGGGTTAAAATGTAATCATGATTAAATGGCTAAAGTAATAATGCATGGAGAGATAGGTTGTAATGGGATAAGTGCTTTTAAAAAAAAAAAGTGACCTAGTGAAGATGTATTTGAGATTGCCAGACTCATCATATGAGATTGTTGAACTTGATATAGAACAGGGATGGCCAAACCCCAGCTCTCGAGCCACATTCAGCTCTTTGACATATAAATTATATAGGGGTAGCAAAGTTGGCGTAGTGGTTAGTGCAATGATGTTTCAGTACCAGAAATCTGGATTGGAGTTCGAATCCTGCGCTGTCTGTAAGGAGTTGGCACATTCTCCCCATGTCTATGTGGGTTTTCCTAGGGGACTTTAGTTTCCTCCCATTTTTCAAAATGTACCAGGTGTTATTGGGTGGCATGGGCTTGTGGGCCGAAATGGCTTGTTACCATGCTATGTGTCTACTAAAATAAAATAATGTGTGACTCACGGAAATACATTGGTTGAGAAGGAATCGAACGAACATAGGCTCACAATGATAGTTTTAGTTGAAAATATTTGGTGTGCGAGTAAAAACGTCCCTCCCCCACCCCCCAGTTTTGGCCTCAGTCACCTACTTAACTGAGCTCCCATAGCCCCATTTGCATTCTCTCACCCAGGCCCAGGCTGCCCACCTTCCAGAAACTCTTTCTGGTCTTAACAAAGGTTTCAGCCAATATTTTCACTTGGACTTCACTGTTTCTTGTCCCATTTCTGCTCCCTTTATGTCTTGTATCATTTTTTTTTCATTCAGTTAATACTTTTCTAACACAGTTATTTCCCTGTGTTTTCTTTCCCATTCTTCCCCCCCCCCCCCCCCCACCCCACATAAAACTTACTATTTCACATCTCCACATTTCCGGTTGTGATGAAAGATTAATGTGAAAAAATTAATTTGTTGCTCTCTATAGATGTTGCCTGATCCAAGTTTCCTCACTGATTTCTTTTTTTAAATTGATAATGTCATTTTGCTTGTTACATTTAGAAAGTCTTCTTGTGCTTGTTCCTAGTGCAGCAGGTGAAGTGCTGTTGTATTATTCCTATTGTGATATAGAGGAGCCACAAATGATCTGTGCATGGCAAAGAGCTTTGTGCCATCAGCTGCATTTTACGGGCAAGGTAGGAGATTGATGTCTTTTGTATCCCTAATCTGTATGATGTGACCACATGAATTTTGATCTCCTAAAGGATTATTGGGAGGCAGGCTGGTCAAAAATAAAAATGTAGGATCATGAAGATTGGCAAATTGGATTGTAAATGATTGTGGCTGGAAACAAAGATTACATTACACGACTGAAGGGGTGTTGACAACAAAATTCTACTTGGTTCATTGCATATGAGGGTTGTGATGAAAAGTTTGTAGATGGACATCTGGCTTGTAAGGAGGAAAGTTTTAGAGTACAGAAATGTATACAGTAGATTGCTTGGTGGTTTGGGCAGCAAAATGGCAAATGGAATTACCTCCAGGTGCCCTGGTTTCCTTCCACACCCCAAAACTGCAAATTGGCCACTGTAAATTATCCCAAACTTGCAGATGAGCAGTAGAATCTAGTGGAAGGTTGCTGAGAGTGTAAGGAGAATAACATTTATTAGAGTGAAATTAATGTAAAAATGGATATTCGATGGGAGGCATTAACTTGCTGGGCTGATGGGCCTTTTCTATATTATCTCAAGTGTGAGAGTGTGGCGGTGCACATACTCGTGAACCGGCCCTGCTTGTACTGCTGCGCTGGCGGGCCAGCCGCGAGAAGATGGTGCTATCGGGGGAGCGTGATGATGTCACCACCTACGCGGGTGAAGCTTACGCTGCCCTTAAAGGGCGCGCGGAGTTTGAAATAAACTGTCATCGAAACCCCCAACATGGTGGTTGTCAGTTTCATTTCGTGCAGCTGCCGCTACATTAGTGACCCTGACGAGGCCAGACAGTTTTCTGGCTTCTCGCTCTGGATTCCTCGGAGATAAATGCAGTCGCGGTGAAACTCCCCCCCCCACCCCCCTCCCTTCTGGACACATCGGCCACGCACTTGGTTCGGACAGGCGGAGGTGCAGTTTCGCCTCAGAAACATTTCATTAGATGCCACGATGTTCTACCATGTCGTGAGCATGCTCGATGAAGAGACCATGGCCAGAGTGAACGACCTCATCCACAACCCACCAGAGTAAGGTAAATACCTCGCCCTCAAGAACCTCCTCCTCAGAACCTTCAGCCTCTCCCCGCAGCAGTGCGCCTCCAGACTCCTACACCTAGATGGGCTGGGAGACAGAACCCCATCTGCCCTCAGGGACGAGATGCTGGCGTTAGCAGAGGACCACAAACCCTGTTTCCTTTACCAGCAAATTTTCCTCGAACAAATGCCTAAGGACATACAACTCCTGCGGGCAGATGAGGACTTCTCCAATCCACGATGAGTCGCGGCCCGCGTAGATGGCCTCTGGAGGACCAAGCGAGAAAACGAGGCTGCCCTCAGCCAGGTCGCCCGCCCAGGGCCCAGTCGGCCACAAGTGCCCCGCAAGCACAAGCCGGAAGAGCACCACTCCACCTGGTGTTTCTACCATTAACACTGGGGGGCTCAAGCCCGCAAGTGCAGGCAGCCCTGTATGTTTCAGGGAAATGACTCGGCCAGCTGCTGTTAATGGCTGCGGCGGCTGGCCACGTGAACAGCCTCCTGCACATGACCGACAAGTCCACTGGCCAACAGTTCCTAGTAGACACCGGAGCTGAACTGAATGTGCTCCCCCCTAACATCGCCTCGAGACCTCCACCCACGCACGGAGCCCTACCCTACAGGCAGCCAACGGATCCTCCCTTAGGAATTTTGGCACTCGCAAAACACAGATCTAGATCGGAAAGGATAAGTTCCACTGGAAGTTTGTGCTGGCCTCAGTGGGCATGGCGCTGTTGGGGGCCGATTTCCTCCGGGCACACAGCTTATTAGTGGACATCAAAGGCAAACAGTTGGTTAATGCCCGCACCTTCTAGTCCGTCCGCCTTGATGCTACAGACGCATGCGACCCACGGATAGCTTCCATCAGTGCCCCCAGAGACAAGTACTCTTGTATTCTCGACGAGTTCCCCTCCATCCTGCAACCACAGTTCACTTCCGCCATGCCCCAACATGGAGTCTGCCATCACATCTCGACCCAGGGCCCTCCTCTCCACACCAAAGTCAGGCGGTTGTCCCCCTAGAAGCTGCAACTGGCTAAGGAGGAATTTTCCCGACTGCAGGAACGAGGGATCATCCGTAGATCAGATAGCCCCTGGGCCTTCCCCCCTCCACATGGTACCCAAGACCTTCGGGGATTGGCACCCTTGTGGGGATTACTGTCGCCTCAACGATGCGACCACGCCGGACTGATAACCCATCCTGCACATTCAGAACTTTTCGGCCAACTTACATGGCGCCCAGGTTTTCTCAAAGGTCGATCTGGTACAGGATTACCACCAAATCCCGGTCCACCCCGACAACATCGGCAAGACCACAATCATAACCCCATTCAGCCTCTTCGAGTTCCTACGGATGCCTTTCGGCCTCAAAAACAAGGCCCAAACCTTCCAATTCCTGATGGATGCAGTGGGCAGAGACTTGGGCTTCATGTTCATCTATCTTGACAACATTCTCATCACCAGTCAGGACCATGACGAGCACAAAGTCCACCTCTGCGCACTGTTCACCCACCTGGCAGAGTTCGGCCTCATGATCAACGTGGCCAAGTACCAGTTTGGTAAGCAGTACCTGCAGTTCCTGGGCCATACCATCTCGGCGGCCGGAGCCGCCCCAGTACCGGAGAAGGTTACAGCCGTATGCCAGTTCCCGAGGCCCGCCACCCTCAAGGGCCTACATGAGTTCGTTGGCATGGTCAACTTCTATCACCTGGGGGCGGCTCTCATCAAGCAACCTTTGTTCACGCTGATCGTCACAAAGCACAAAGCCCCGGAATGGACAGAGGAGGCCAAGAGAGCTTTCACTGCAACGAAAGGTGCCCTGGCAAGCATCACTACTAGCCCACCCGCGGTCGGACGCTCACACCATGCTCTCAGTGGATGTGTTGGCTGCAGCCGTTGGGGGTGTCCTGGAGCAATGGGTCAATGGCCAGTGGCACCTGTTAGCCTTTTTCAGCAGACACCTCAGCCCCCCCCCCCGGAATGAAAGTACAGCGCCTTCGATAGGGGACTCCTGGCCCTGTACCTGGCCATCAGACATTTCCGCTATTTCCTGGAGGGCAGGCCATTCTCTGTGTTTACCGACCACAGCCCGGTCATTCAGGCCCTCACTATGACCTAGTCAGTTTGCCAGCAGCGGCATCTATCCTATGTGTCAGAGTTCACCACCGACATCCAACACCAAGCTGGTAAGGACAATGTCGTGGTTGATATGCTTTCACGGCCTGCCATCCACAGCCTTGCCCCTGGGTTGGACTATGCCCAGCTAGTGCAGGCACAGAGGGAGGACGCGGAAACACAAGCCCTCCGCACTGCCATCATAGGGGGCCAGCTACAGGACCTCAAGTTGCCGGGCTGCCCTGACACGCTGCTCTGTGACGTTTCCACCGGTTTGCCGCGCCCAGTAGTTCCGCCGCAGTGGAGGACGCAGGGTTTCAGCATGGTCCATGATTTGGCTCACCCTTCAGTCAAGACCTCGGTTCATATGGTTTTGTGTGGGATGGCCTCAAGAAGCAGGTAGCCCAGCTGGCAAGGAACTGCACACAGTGCCAGACCTCCAAGATCCACCGCCATGCAAAGGCCACAGTCCAGCAGTTTGACTCCACAGCCAAAAGATTCCAACACATACACGTCGACATCGTGGGCCCCCTGCCAGTGTCCAGGGACGCCCGCTACTTGTTGACAGTGGTTGACCGTGCAACAAGGTGGCTGGAAGCCATTCCACTGAAGGACACTTCCGCTGAGACCTGTGCCAGGAACCTACTCGCCTGCTGGATTGCCAAGTTTGGGGTCGCAGCACACATGATGAGTGACAGAGGTGCTCAATTTATGTCCACCCTCTGGTCACAGTTGGCGAGCCTCTTGGGGGTCAAGCTCCACCACACCACTGCATACCACCCCCAAGTCAATGGCCTAGTGGAGCATTACCACCGATACCTAAAGTCAGCCTTCATGGCTCGCTTCTCCGGTCCCAGTTGGACAGACGTGTTGCCCTGGGTTCTGCTCGGCATCAGAATGTCTCCAAAGGAGGACCTGCTTGTATCATCCACGGAGTTGGTTTACAGCGCGCCGCTGTCGCTACCCGTGGAGTTTTTCGGCCTGAACACCGGCTCCGCAGCAGAGGGTCGGACCTTGTTGGCAGACTTACAGGGTAAGTTCGCCTCACTAGCGCCCGCACCTCTGTTCCACCATGGCAGCGGGACGTCCCGTTTTCCCAAGGAGCTGGACACAGCCAAGTAAATTTTCGTCTGGCGCGGTCCACACACCGCGCCCCTGCGGCTCCTTTACAAAGTTCCCTACAAAGTCCTGCAGCGATCAGGCATGACGTTCACCTTGGATGTTGGGGGCAAGGGGGAACTGTTCACGGTCGACCGCCTCAAGGTGGCACACCTGGACCTCAGCCAGCCAGTAGCGACGGCCCAACTGAAACGCCGAGGCCGGCTGCCCAGGCGGCGAGACACGTAAGCTGGTTCTGGGGGGGGGGGGGTTGTGTGGCGGCGCACATACTCGTGGTGAACTGGCCCTGCTTGTACCATCGCCCTGGCGGGGCAGCCGTGAGAAGATGGTGCCGTCGGGGGACTTCCGTGCCGCGTAGTTTGAACAGAGCATGCGCCTCGGGCGAGCATGATGACATCACCACCTATATGGGAGTGGAGCTCACTCTGCCCTTAAAGGGGTGTGCACGGGGTTTGAAATAAACAGTCATTGAAACCACCGTGGTGCTTGCAAGTTTCATTTCGTGTAGCTGCCGCGACAAGAGTGCATTTTGGAAGCTGCAACAACAGAAAGGAATATACAATAAATGGGGATGTATTGAGTGGTGTGATGAAAAGAGAAACCTTGGATTATACGCACTAAGAACCTAAAAGATAACAGGACTATTCACTAAGATGGTTAAAAAGCTTGCGTGCTGCTTTTCTTTATTAGTTGAGGCATTGAATACAAGTGGAGGGAGGTTATACTGAACTACAGCTTGAAATACTAAATGTAGTCATCATATTACGACGAGGAAAGATACAGTGCCCTCTATAATGTTTGGACAAAGACACTTTTTTTCCTTTATTTGCCCCTGCACTCCATGGTTTTAAATGTGTAATCAAACAATTTGCATGTACTTAATAGGCACATTCCAGATTTTATTTGGGGATATTTATATACATTTTGGTTTGACCATGTCGAAATTACAATACTTTTTATACATTAGACCCCTCATTTTGGGAAACCATGTTTGGGACATTTGGCTTCACAGGTGTTTGTGAATACTCGGGTATGGTTAATTGCTTCATTGGTGCAGGTATAAGAGAGTGAGGTTTGCTTCTAAGCTCTTGATCACCTTTGGAGTCTGTCATTGCCATTTTTCAATATGAGGACCAGAGTTGTGCTAGAGTCAAAAAAGCCATTGAGGCTGAAAATGAAGAATAAAACAGTAAGAAATATCACCAAAATCTTAAGATTAGCAAAATCAACAGTTTGGAACATCATTAAGAAGAAAATGCATTCTGGTGAGCTCAGTAATCGCAGAGGGACTCGTATTTCCAAGAAAGGCCTCCACTGCTGATGACTGAAGAATTCTCATCAATGAAGAAAACAAAATCTCCAAACGCATGTCCGACAGATCAGAAACATTCTTCAGGAGACAGGTGTAGATATGTCAATGACTACTGTCTGCAATACTTCATGAACAGAAATACAGAGGCTACACTGCAAGATGCAAACCATGGCAAAGGTGGTATGTTTTAGATCTTGGGCAGTTCCTTTATGCCTCCACACTTTGCTTTTACCATCACTCTGATACAGGTTAATCTTAGTCTCATCTGTCTGCAAAATTATTTACCAGAATTCTGCAGGCTCTTTTAAATACTTATGGCAAACTGTAATCTGGCCATCCTTTCATATGGCTAACTAGTGGATTGCATCTTTCAGTGTAGCCTCTGTATTTCTGTTCATAAAATCCTGAAGAGTATTTCTGATCTGTTGGACATGTGTTTGGGGATTTTACTTCATTATGATGAGAATTCCTCTGCCATCCGCAATGAAGGTCATCCTTGTGGTGACTGACCTCATCAATGTGCTCTTTCTTCTTAAGGATGTTCCTAAAGTTTGGGTGATGTCTCTTACCGATTTATTCTTGTCTTTCAGCCTCAATGGCTTCTTGGTTCTTCATTGGAACAACTCTAGTCCTCCTATTGAAAAATGGCAACTACAGACTCCAAAAGCATAGAAGTAAGCCTAGCTCTCATATCTGCACCAGTGAAGCAACTAAACATACCTGAGTACTGTTACAAGCCCAAAGGACCCCAAAACCCAGCAGCAATAGACATTCACCAAGACGAGTAGTTACTTAAACAAAAATTGTTTTTAATTATCTTTAAACATGAAAACAGAATCAAACTTTAACTTATCACTATTAACTTAACTACCCAACTTAACCCCCTTCTAATTCTAAGCGCACGTGTATGTAATGTGTGTGTAAATTTAAGAAAAATTCTTTGGTTCACAGTTCATTCTCGCTTCTCATTCTTCCAAGTTCTCTGGTTGCAGGCAATTCTTAAACTGTGCACAGAATTTAACATGTATAAAGTTAACCAGGCTCGAAAGGTAGATGTTTACCACTCAAGAAGGTTCTTGTAGGGTTTGCAGAGAGAGATTTGTTCCAGAATTTCCACAACTGAAGTACCACCATTAGTCACCTCAATATCTTGCTGATGAAACTTGCCCCATCGGGGTTCTCCAGATGCTAACCACTTTCTTTAAGGCTAAACGAGTTCTTTTCTGTTCCACTTATTCCAAGAGAAACATCAGACAGATAGCACTTCAGCCATCTGCTGCTCTGGAGTTTGTTTAAGTTCCAACAAGCTTCTTTTGCTTGTTTCAGCTGTCTGTCCCCCCCAACTCCCCGCCCCTCTCTCTCTCTCCAACTGCCAGAAAGCCCATGTGTCTCTCTCACTTGCAAAACCTCCTCCTTCTCCAGCAAACAATAGACAATAGGAGTTGGTCTTCTTGGTCAAACTGTTGTCTTTAGGTAAACAAAAACCCAGGAGTGACCTTTCTGTGCACTCTGTCAAAAGAGCTTTTTAACAGCTAGCACGTCTCCTGCTTGTTGCTTTAATTATGTCATTTCATTTAGCACCTACTTGTGAAATGTGCACAGCATTCTCCATATTTTCTGTAAAATTACTTAATATGAAATTCTTCAATATTTCAAACAAGATCTGTTTTAAAGTGTGTGTATGTATGTAACCTACTCTAATTTTACCAATTTATCTCCCAAATATTCCATTACATATTCTATCACAGTACTCATAAACATCTGTGAAGCCAAATGTCCCAAACATTATGGTTTTGAGGATCGAGTGGATAAGCTAGGGTTGTTTACTTCAGAACATAGCAAGCTGATGCGGTACAGATCTAAAATAATTGTTAGGATTAAAGGGGATATCAGCTGATGGAGACTGAAAAATCAATGTTTAAAAGGATAATCAAAGCAATTTTTTGTTTGTTAGATTTCTGGTAATAGAAGTATGCCACTTGTTCTGTTTATAAAATTGAGCAAAGTTCAGACAAAAAACGCCACATTTGCACAAAGTCAAACAATTGTTTACGGCAGCGTTTCTCTACCTTTTTACCCTGTGGAAACCTTGAAATAATTTTCATGTCTCAGGGAACCCCTGCATAAAAATGATTATATACCATTATTAATATCTATCTCATATTTTTTTCATAATTCACATGGTAAACATTATATTTTTTCAGATAACAAGGAAAAATATGACCTTTTTTTGTCAAATTTATTGGCAATGCAAAAAAAAACATAATGCTAGTTTATGAGACCTCACACCAAGGTTTTCATTCACAAAAAATCTGTAAACACACACGCAAAAAATAAACATAATCAATATCACATAGGTATAACACATATAAACAGAACGAAAGCAGATAACTTATCATTTATTGACAATATTGAAAAGGCATAAGATAAATCAAGGTACAATGTCCTATGAACAAATGAAGCTGAAGCAAATAAAGGTAAACAGAGTGAGTCACTCAATGACACACAAATCCACCACGTGCAGGTCCCGTCTACTAACCAGTAAAGGCGGTTTCACATTGGCGCCATATAGACATCGCTAAATACATTCCCTATAATGATTATAATTTTAAATAATATGAGGTGAAGTCTTTATTATAATAACCAAAGATTTTCCAACAATATGCCATCCGTGTATAATAAAATTGCGAATATAAAATTGAACAAAAATTACTCAAAAATGCATTAGCCTATTTATCACTGTTTTGCGTGGATCCCTACGGTTCCGGGGAACACAGGTTGAGAAACACTGGTTTAGAGTTTAAAATGAGTTATTAAACCAGTGGCTTTTCTTTCAGGTCCGCATCTCTAAAGAAGGAATTAATGGAACAGTTGGTGGAAGCAAAATGGCAGCTGATCTGTATATACAAACTATGCTTTCCCATCCACTCTTTAAAAGCATGTCCAAGGAAGACTTTAAGGTAAAGAAGAAATTGCTTTTCCACCAATTCAAGAATAATGCAGTTTAAATTTAACAACATAAAAGTTCCATAACTATGGTTAAGATGAAATTTATAAGAAAGGCTTATTCCCTTGTGCAGCAGCTTTTGACAATTTTTTGTTGGAGCCTTCTAATGTCAAGAAATAGTTTTGTGTATATCTGAGCTTCTAGTCTTCACCCTCTCTACAAAAAGTTACCATTATCTACTCTGTCCAGACTACTCATCATTTTCTGTTTTTACATCAAATCTCTCTTTATTCTGCGCTTAAAAAAACTCCCAGCCCCCTCATATATCTTTGTAACTGTAGTCCCTCATAGCATTGACTGACCATTCTCATAATTCTTTCCTGGGCCCTCGCTAAGGTCTTCATATTCTTCCAAAAAAGAGGCAACCAGAATTGAACAGTTATCCATTTGCGGCTTTACTATCATCTCATAATGATTCAGCTTAATTTCCCCACTTTTGTGCTCTCTGCCTCCAGTGATATTCCAGAATTGTGTATGCCTTATTAACCATTTTCTCTGCCTTGTCACTTAGTGACTTTTTCATTTCCGGATCCCTCAGTTCCTACATCTCCATTCAAACATCCTTTATGTAAACTCCCCTCATCCTTCCTAACTAAATGTCTTAACTTGGATTTCTCTACATTAAACTTAATTTGCCACACAGCTACCCATTCCCAGCTTGTTTGTATTCTGCTGCAGTTTGTCCCTATTTTCTTTGTATTTACAATTCTGCCAAGTTTTGTATCATCTTCAAAGTTAGAAATTGTCTTGTAGCCGAATCTAGGTCACTTGTACAGATTTGAAAAAAAAGAATGGCTCTAACTCTAATGCCTGCTCAACTCCACTATCACCTTGTTCAAAACCAAGAAGATTCAAGATTCCTGTATTATCATGTAATAAAACAAGTGTAATATTACACAAAATTGTCTGCCGTAAGTCAGACAAAGATTCTCCATCAGCAGAACTTGCCCAGCACCCCTTTCAGTCAGATTAAGAGAAGCAAAAAAAAAAAGGCCCCCAGAGTCACTGAGTGTCTATGGATTCTCCTCTAATGCTTCCACAGTGTAGAGCGCGTCGAAAGAACCAAAGACTTGTTGATCCAAACCAAGGCTTTTATTAACTAAAAGACTGGAGCAGATCACATGTAGGTCGACCAGTCCAGAATGACCTGGTCTGGCTCGGAGCAATCTTTTAAGCCCTGCCAGTAGCCGTGGCTACACTCTCAGCCAATCACAGTCGTCCTACACTACAATTTGTACATGTACTCAGTGGAGATAGAATCTGTACTATCGCACACAGCCAAACAGTCTTCAGTCCAGATCATCGACAACTGGATCTCCAGATCCAAACCTCTGACATGATCAAGAATCCTTAAGTGCTCTCTTCCTCCTCTTGCATCCCAGTTTCAATACCTGGTTCCATTCAGCAAGTTTAGAGCCAGTCTCCAGCAGTCTACAGCCTGGCGCTAGTCCTTTGACTGCAGTCGCCTGCAGTCTGTGTGGGTTCCTCACCTCGAGTGACCAATGCTTGTGCGTGCTTCAGTGGCAGAGCCTCCCACTGTTCCACTGCTATTGTCACCATCCCATAGGGTCATCTCTGCTTTTCTTTCTCAAAGAGTGTGGCGGGGGGGTGATCTCCCCATTTTCTGGCTGCCTGTGCCAGTCCTTGCCTTCCCTGCAACCCTTTGAGATTGCTGCCGAACACAGGTGCTGCCGTCTTGGGCTCAGACCCTGAGGTCGCAGAATTTTAAAATAAACCACTGTCAGCTCCCTTAAAGCCATTTAAAGCTTCTACAGAGCTGTCAGTAGTTGGATTGGGCCGTAAAACCCCGCGGAGGAGAGTCTCCCACTATCTGTGGGTCCGCATCAGCGGTAGGATGGCCAAAATGGCCATTTGTTCTGAATCTGTTGGTTGGACTATTTTTAATTTTCATTTAAAAAAAAATATTTACCTCTCTCCCTCTAATCAAGTTTACCGTTAATTATACAAAAGGAAGTTTGGAATCAGATAGCGACCTCTAGGCATCGGACTCTTCAGAATTCTTCATTCTTCCAATCATAATAGTTTTCCAAGAATGGGCTCCACATCTTTACAAACTGAAATTTTCTATCTTTAATATTGTATGTAATTTTCTCTAAGCTTAAGTAAGACATTGCATCATGTAACCACTGTGCATGGGTAGGTGAAGAATCATCCTTCCATTTCAGTAAAATTGCTCGTCTGGCCATCAGCGAAGTAAAAGCTAAAACTTTTTCCTGAGTTGCAGACAGAGCTATATCTGGCTCACGTGAAAAGCCAAAAAGAGCAATCAAAGGACAAGGCTCCACTTTGATTTTAAAAATCATGGATAAAGTTTGTAAAATGTCTTTCCAAAAAATATCAAAATTTGGGCATTCCCAAAACATGTGTATCCATGAAGATTCAAAAATTTTGCATTTCACACATAGTGGATCAATATCTGCATAAAAACAAGATAGTTTAACTTTAGACATGTATTCTCTGTACCACTTTAAATTGCAAAAGGCAATGCCTTGCACAAAATGAAGAAGTATTAATCAAGCTAATGGAGTTGAGTACCAGTCCTTGTCTGAAAAGGTTATATTCAAATCTTGTTCCCAATCATTCTTAATCTCAGCCATTCAGCCTGATCTTAAATCCAATAATTCATTGTAAATATACAATATTTTTTAATCCACCTTGAAAAAGGACTTTTAAAAAACGAATCAAGAATATTAGTGTCCAAAATTTGAGGGAAATCAGAAAACCTTTTTTAATTCTTTTAGATTCAGTTCTTTCTTCCCCATATGGCAGGGAAAACAACCATGTATAAATCTTCAAAAAACTAAAAGAAATGGAGGATTATCGCTTGCAGATTTTAGACTTTATTAATGGGTGTCTAATATACATAATCTACTTTTATTATTACATTTTTATAAGATAGCGAATCGTCCATCTTGGGTAGAAATAAAATTGCATTTTTCTAAAAAAAATCTATTTTAGCCATCTTAGGTTCATTTTCATTATTTTCCTTTTCTAAATTGAAATCTAACTTGTTAATGAGACAGATTACAAATATGGGCCCAATTTACAAAATGTTTTGGTCTTGAAAGTTTTTCTCTGATGAGTCCTATTATAGATAATCATTTTTTTGAACAGTCGGTGATGGATGTAGGTTTTAAGGAATGGTTTAGGTTAGGGATTCAAAATTATAAGGATCTTTTTATTTGAGATAACTGAACAATTATTTGCCAAATGTAATCTTTCTAATAGACAATTTTTTAGATATTTAAAAATTAGACAATTTTAATTATGTTATCATTGTACCTTTTTTTGCCATGTTCTTCAATTTTTGGGATAGGCCTATTGTTCAGCACCTTATTGAAAGCCCATACAGCACTTCAACTGCATTGCACTGAACAATTTCATCTAATATCCTGTTGAAAAATATCTTACCAAATTGGTTGAACAAATCTGTACTGGCGTGCTTTAATTATTTTTTCTTCAGGTTATTGTTAATACTGTTCGAGGTCAATGTTTCTTAAATCTTTCACACTACTAAAATTAAAGAGATGGCCTTTAAATGCAGGGCTTTTCCTATTTTTAAACAAGGGAAACACCATCACTATTCTTCACTCCTCTGGCACCACTCCATATTCATTCATACTGGGAATATGGTACATTCTTTTCCAAAATATTTAAAGTTAAGAAATACATTTGATAGATTTTAAATCAATATTTGGAATTGAAGGGCATATCAGGCATGACCTAGTGGAATGGCAAAGTAAGCTTGTGATCAAATGCATTCATCCTGCACTCATACAGGTTGACGGATATTCAGCAAGTTCTTTTTGAGCGTTATTAATTTGAAATAGATAAAACTATATATTGTGCAAGGCATCTTTAAGCATATCTCCTTCAATCACCTTTTTTTTTTACAAAGAAATCAGTTCAATACATTAAAATTACTATTCCCTAAAATAAATTTGTCTAGGCCTAGCCATCTATCAAGCTAAAAACATGAGGCTGGTCTGATCCTTAATTCTAAAGCTAACTTTTTTCATTATAAGTCTGTACTGACAATAACCACACCAGCAGTGCAAGTATAAGACAGCTTTAATAAACTAATATGTATACTAAAAGGTCTTGTCTCTCTGCAAGACGAACCTGAAAGGCTAGACTATAGCTCTGGACTGCTTTATATACAAGGTCACTGAGGTGACCTAGTGGTGTAATTACATATCATCACATTCACCCCCCCCCTTAAAAAAATAGTTATTCCCCCCGCCCTCCTTCCCTTATTTGTAAGTTCATAAGTCCAAATTTTTTTGTGGCTTCCATTGCCTTCTGGACCTCTTCAGTAGCGGTATAGGGGTGGGGAGCGCGTTCTGCCTTTCGGCCTTTCTTGGTGGAGGTGTGGGAGTGAGAAACACTAGATGGCCGTGTGGGCTGGGGATCCTCTTGTATGGGATTAGGTACTGCCATCAAGTCTAGGGTGGTGATATTTTGTGGGACGGGCGTACCCAGGGTCCTGATTTCCTGGGTGGGTGGTATCGTCCTCTGGGGTGACTTGATGGACGACTGTTCTAGTGACTGCTGCTGCGTTCGTTGTTGATCCATAGACATCTGTGTTTCCTCCACGTTGTTCACACATCCAACCGGCACGAGATTCCTGGTGGCCAGCGAGTCTTCTGTTCCATCTGGGAATGTGACGAAGGCGTACTGAGAGTTCGTGTGCCTCAACTCCACTTGATCCACCAGTGGGTCCGCTTTGTGGGGTCTGCAGTGCTTCAAGAGGAGAACCGGTTCCAGTGTCATCATCCATTTAGGCAGCACTGTGACCATCATGCGTTTCCTTGTGAAAGAAAAGAAACAGTCATGTGGGGTCATGTTAGTGGCAGTACACAACAAAGAACGTATAGGGCTTCTGGCAAAGATAGTGGCATTTTCCCTTTTGACCTGTCCATTCCCCCTGGGATTGTAACTTGTAGTGCGGGTGGTAGCAAACCATCTCTCTTGCAGGTACTGCTGTACTTCTGCGCTCATGAATGCAGCACCCCTGTCTGTGTGTATGTAGTTTGGGTACCCAAATATGCTGAAGATGGGTTGGAGGCATTTTATAACAATGGCTGCTGATACATCCGATCAAGGGATTGCAAAGGAGAAACGTTTAAGAAATAGACATTTCTATTATTGGATGGGAGCAGGCCTTTAAAATCGAGGCTGAGGCGCTCAAAATGTTTGGTAGCTTTTGTCAGGGCGGCTTTGTCTGGCCAGTAAAATTGCGGTTTGCATTCTGCACAGATGGGGCAGCTCTTGTTCACTGACCTCACTTCCTCTACCGAAAATGGGAGATTTTGGGTTTTAATGAAGTGAAACAGTCTAGCGACCCCAGGGTGGCCCAGCTCATTGTGGAAGCTCTGCAACTGGGACATGTGGTTAAGGATGGCACAAGTGCCTCTGGACAGCGCGTCCGGAGGCTCGTTGAGTCTTCCGGGGCGGTATAGAATGTCGTAGTTAAATGTAGACAATTCTATCCACCTGCGCAGGATTTTGTCGTTCTTAATTCTCCCCCTGTCCTGGTTATCGAACATAAAAGCCACAGACCGTTGGTCCGTGACGAGGGTGAAGCCAGATAATGTCGCTATTGCCTTACTGCTTCCACAATGACTAAGGCTTCCTTCTCTACTGCTGAGTGTCTTACCTCTGACCCCTGTAGGGTTCGCGAGAAAAAGGCCACCGGTCGTCCGTCTTGGTTTAGGATGGCTGCCAGAGCCACATCGGATGCATCCATTTCTACCTGAAACGGGATTGACTCATCTATGGACTGCATGGTAGCTTTAGCGATATGTCCCTGAATGCTCTGGTGGCTGCTGGGCACAGTGGGAAAACTGAGGCTTTTATAAGTGGGCAGGCCCTGTCGGCGTAGTAAGCGAACAGTCCCAAACACCTTTTTAGTGCTTTCAGCGTGTGTGGCACTTTGAGGTCTAGGAGAGGGCGCATACGGGCTGGGTCTGGGCTGATTTCCCCATTCTGCAGTATGTAGCCCAAGATTGGCAACTTCCTGGCACTAAAGACGCATTTGTCCTCGTTGTATGTTAGGTTCCTTTCCTCGGCTGCCTGGAAGAAGTGTTTTAAATTTGTGTCATGATCCTCCTGAGTGTGGCCAAGATTGTCACATTGTCTAAGTAGGGGAACACCACTTTCAGTTGGAACTCATCTACTATTCGGTCCATTTCTCTCTGAAACAGGAACACTCCATTGGTAACACCAAAGGGGAGTCGCAGAAATTGATATAGCCTGCCGTCTGCCTCAAATGCCGTGTAAATGCGATTGCTGTTTCTAATGGGCATTTGGTGGTATGCTGCCTTCAGGTCCATGGTGAAGAACACCTTATACTGCGCAATGTTGTTGACCATGTCTGCTATGCGTGGCAGGAGCTAGGCATCTAGTTGTGTAAATTTGTTGATTGGCTGTAATCCACCACCGTGCGCAGTTTTTCTTCTGACTTTAACACAATCACCTGGGCTCTCCAGGGGCTGGTGCTCTGCTCTATGGTGCCCTCCTGTAGTAGCCTGTGGACCTCTGTCCTAATGAAGGCTCTGTCCCTCGGGCTGTACCTCCTGCTCTTTGTGGTTATTGGTGTGCATTCTGGGGTCAGGTGTGTGAACAGTGGAGGGGTTCTGTGTTCAGGACAGACAGGCTGCAGTGTTGTTTCTTCGTAAGGCGTAGTGGGGGGTGAGGCCCATTGTGCACTATTGTAATGCTTTCTAACTGGCACTGAAAATCTAACCCCAACAGTACTGGGGCACAGAGGTGAGGGAGTACTAGTAATTTGAACCCTTCGTATTTTGTGCCCTGGATTTCTAGAGAAACCCTGCAAAACTGTTTTACCTCAGCCACAAGGCTGCTGGCTGCTAACAGGATCTGGTGCTCACTCGGGCGTGTGGGGAGGGCAAGGCGGTTGACTAATCCCTGGTCAATAAAATTTTCAGTGCTTCCACTATTAAGCAATTTACCCTCACATCATTAATTTTGATACACACAGTGGCATCAGATAAATTGTGTGGACTCGCCTGATTCATGCATAGGGAAGCAAGTCTGGCATGTCCTTCGTGTCCTTCCATCCAATAGTACTCGGCGTCATATTCATCTCCTGAAGACTGTGTCCTCTGCTTTGTAGCATTTGTCCAAGATGGCCGACTGCACATGGCATTCTTCTTCTGTTTGTCTGTGGAGAAAGAAGAGCTTTCCTCCCTCTCATTAGCATGAGAATGGGCCTTGGTTGTGGCCTAGGGGCTTCTGCAGACTTTTGCATATTGTCCACGTTTTCCACAGTTGGAACAGACATTTTCTCTGGCAGGGCAGAGGGTTCTGGGGTGCTTTCTTTGTCCACAGAAACAACTCTTGGGACCCTCAAGGTGTGCTGCTGCTGTGAATTCCTGTGAGGCAGCATAATTTTCTTTTCGTGGGGCTAGAGAGTCCAGCAGTGTGACGTTTGTCCCAGCCCCAGGGTCCTGTGAGTACTCCTTCAATTCTTTCCTAGTGCTTTCTAAAGCTTCTGCAATAGTCTCTGCCTCATCTAGCCCCACCATACCTTTCTCCAGCAATCGATGTCTCGTCTCAGTGGACCGTATGCCCGCAACAATTCTGTCTCTAATAAGGTCCTCCGCATACTCCTGAGCTGATACTGCTTTAAAGTTTCAGCCTCTCGCCAGGTCTTTCAGAGAGAGTATAAAGTTTCTGGCAGACTCCCCTACTTGTTGTGACCTGGTCATGAGTCTGTACTGGAAACTATGCCCCTTACTGAAATGCCTCTGTAAAATGCTCATTGCCTCTTGGTAGGACCTGGCATCCTGTATAAGGGAGTAAGGGTGGTCTCCCAGCTGTGCTAACAACAGCATTAATAGCTCTTTTCCATTGCCCCAGCACCCTCCACATAATTCAGAAAGCATCTCTGCCAGAGGCCGAAGTGCGTGCCAGCTCCTGGATTTCTGGAATCGATCTCCAGCCTGTCAGGTCACAGCACATGGCTAAGCCGCAGTCTCTGGCCCCTTAGGTGTAGCAAGGGTGGACCCTGGGGTATTGGGAGCTGCTGGTAGAGCCTCTGTGGGGCTTGTGTCTGCTGGAGGAGTAACCTGGGTGCTTGGGGCTGTTGACTGAATCTCTGGCTTTGAGACATTTGCAGCGGGCTTAGGGGGGATCCCAGTGGTAGTGTCAGGGTACTGGGGAAACTGCTGCTGGGGGAGTGATGGTAGCAGTGTCTTCTTTCCCTGGCTCTGAAGTTGTCGGGAATACTGCACATATGTGGCGATCAGGAGCACGACTTGTGGAGATCCTTCCACCCGCACTTGTAGTGGCCCCTTTCTGATCAGACCAGGGTTTAGGATCGGCGGCGCAAACAGGGCTCTTGGCCATTTCTTACCTGCCCTATCGTACTTCTGTGGTCTTCCCCGCATTCCACCACAATTCCAGTACAGCGGTACCTCACCGTCTCTGGCCTCGGATGCACGTGCTTGCTAATCGTCCCTGGATTCCATTTCTCAGGAAGAGTCTCCAGGTGGTCGGGAATGCTCATTGGAGCAGAAGCAGCTTTCATCCTAGTAGCTATCATATTAGTTTATTAAATTGTACTGACAATAAACACACCAGCAGTGTGAGTATAAGACAGCTTTAATAAACTAATATGTACACTAAGAGGTCTTGTCTCTCTGCAAGACGAACCTGGAAGGCTAGACTGTAGCTCTGGACTGCTTTATATACAAGGTCACGGGGATGACCCCTGGTGAGCTAGTGGTGTAATTGCAAATCACCACAAAGTCAGTAAATATTTTATGCGGGATACAATTCTAAAAGGAGGCTTCATCAACAGCAAGGCAAGATGGTGAGTCTTTCACAGCTAGACTTTGGTAAAGTTAATTAAGACGACATCAAAATTGGTAGAAGGAAAATGTTTAAATATAAAATAATGTTCTGGAATTTCTACATGCAAATTCCGTGGCAGTAGAACCTCCATAGTGTCGGACTCTGGCTTTACCCTACCCTCAATTTAGTCTATGTGTCGTCTGAGTCCAGCGTGCTCCTTGAATGAAGTGATAGGAGAAGGTATTTGGTTTCACAATCAGTTTATTACACAACACAAGAATAAAGCTTAACAGAGCTCTGGTTCAGTCGTTAGTTCATAGGTCACTTGCTCAGTGAGCTATTCCCCAAGACTGACCCCTATTGTCCAGTCTCTTCTGTTTATATAGATCAACCTTATTACATTGACCAAGAGTTGGCTTTCTTTGCTAGATTCCTTGCATAAGATTTATCTCATGCAGTTTCCTGCTCTGCAGTTATCTAGGGTGTAGACCTCCTATCTTAATCCTCAAGGCCAGAACATCCTGTTGTCTTGATCAGAACTCAATTCATACCCCAGATATTTCTAATTATTTCTTTGTTCTCGTCTGGCCATAGTCTTCTGTTCTACTCAACACCTCCTTATGACTTATAGCATTCCTACTAAATTGGTTTATACATTTTCTCTCTTTTGTATTTGGAGGCAGCAAATTCTACACGTACTATCATCAGCCAACTTTTCTACATACTGTGTCTATTACTTAATTGCATTACTATTTCCCTTAAACCTATAATTGAAGTAAATAGTAAATTGTTACATAGTAATGGATTAATGAATACATAATGAATATTACATAGGCATATTTTCTATGATTACTTAACCCCTTGGTTCCAACAATAGTCATTTCACCATTCTACATGGCTTCCTCTGTCATGGAACTGAAAGCTTTCATGAATGCTCGGTCTGATCACCAAGATTGGGGAGTACCAGGGAATAGAAGAAAATAGAAAAAGTTAAATGTGACAGGAATTCCTGTGATTGGATTGTATGATGCCAATAATCCTGACAAGTCAAGGGTGTTGTTGATTTTTTTTTGTTTCAGACAACTGAAATCAAATTTGTAGAAATCAAAATCAGTTATGGTTATCAGTTGGGTCCGCAAAAATTTTCTCCTAAAATACATTGAAGAGATGTCCAAAACAGACATTTAAAAACACATTTATGCACAATGACTTGCACAATGGGTCTTTTCTGAGTCCTGTATTTTAATTTATTCATAACTAATTGAATTATTTGAACTGCAAGGTCCCAACTGATATTTCCATTGGGTACAGATTCATAGATTAAAACATTACAGTTTTTGGCACACATTATCTCAAGTATAGAGAAGGATGGTGTGGGCAATTATACAGTAGAAAATACCCTTCTGACATTGCTGGGTTTTATGGGTACCTGGGGAGCTGCATAATACGTTATAACTGGCTCAAAATTTCTTGATATCAATGAATGACAAAAGTAAAAAGGTTGTTTCCCAACATCTATATCCTTCATATTCTCTGTAAGAGTTTTGTGGAAATGTACAAACTTTTTCTCGTCCAATTTTTGGGAAAGCGATTGAAAGAGGGGTCATGTAGGTGCAGTATGGTTAAACGAACCCAGCTTAGCGCGGACATTGGCGACTTCAGGGGTTTCTACGAGGCTCTAAAGGCTGTGTACGGCCCCTCACCCCGTCCAAAGCCCGCTGCGCAGCACAGACGGCAAAGTCCTCCTCAGCGACAAGATCTCCATCCTCAACCGATGTTCAGAACACTTCCAATCTCTTTTCAGTGCCAACCACTCAGTCCAAGATTCCGCCCTGCTCCAGCTCCCTCAACAGCCCCTAAGGATAGAGCTGGATGAGGTCCTCACCCAGGATGAGACAAATAAGGCAATCGAACAACTGAAAAGTGGCAAAGCAGCAGGTATGGATGGAATCCCCCCAGAGGTCTGGAAGGCTGGCGGCAAAACTCTGCATGCCAAACTGCATGAGTTTTTCAAGCTTTGTTGGGACCAAGGAAAACTGCCTCAGGACCTTCGTGATGCCACCATCATCAACCTGTACAAAAACAAAGGCGAGAAATCAGACTGCTCAAACTACAGGGGAATCACGCTGCTCTCCATTGCAGGCAAAATTTTCGCAAGGATTCTACTAAATAGAATAATACCTAGTGTCGCCGAGAATATTCTCCCAGAATCACAGTGCGGCTTTCGCGCAAACAGAGGAACTACTGACATGGTCTTTGCCCTCAGACAGCTCCAAGAAAAGTGCAGAGAACAAAACAAAGGACTCTACATCACCTTTGTTGACCTCACCAAAGCCTTCGACACCATGAGCAGAAAAGGGCTTTGGCAAATACTAGAGCGCATCGGATGTCCCCCAAAGTTCCTCAACATGATTATCCAACTGCACGAAAACCAACAAGGTCGGGTCAGATACAGCAATGAGCTCTCTGAACCCTTCTCCATTAACAATGGCGTGAAGCAAGGCTGTGTTCTCGCACCAACCCTCTTTTCAATCTTCTTCAGCATGATGCTGAAACAAGCCATGAAAGACCTCAACAATGAAGACGCTGTTTACATCCGGTACCGCACGGATGGCAGTCTCTTCAATCTGAGGCGCCTGCAAGCTCACACCAAGACACAAGAGAAACTTGTCCGTGAACTACTTTTTGCAGACGATGCCGCTTTAGTTGCCCATTCAGAGCCAGCTCTTCAGCGCTTGACATCCTACTTTGCGGAAACTGCCAAAATGTTTGGCCTGGAAGTCAGCCTGAAGAAAACTGAGGTCCTCCATCAGCCAGCTCCCCACCATGACTACCAGCCCCCCTCCACATCTCCATCGGGCACACAAAACTCAAAACGGTCAACCAGTTTACCTATCTCGGCTGCACCATTTCATCAGATGCAAGGATCGACAATGAGAAGACAACAGACTCGCCAAGGCAAATAGCGCCTTTGGAAGACAACACAAAAGGGTCTGGAAAAACAACCAACTGAAAAACCTCACAAAGATAAGCATATACAGAGCCGTTGTCATACCCACACTCCTGTTTGGCTCCGAATCATGGGTCCTCTACTGGCATCACCTACGGCTCCTAGAACGCTTCCACCAGCGTTGTCTCCGCTCCATCCTCAACATCCATTGGAGCGCTTTCATCCCTAATGTCGAAGTACTCGAGATGGCAGAGGTCGACAGCATCGAGTCCACGCTGCTGAAGATCCAGCTGCGCTGGGTGGGTCACGTCTCCAGAATGGAGGACCATCGCCTTCCCAAGATCGTGTTATATGGCGAGCTCTCCACTGGCCACAGAGACAGAGGTGCACCAAAGAAAAGGTACAAGGACTGCCTAAAGAAATCTCTTGGTGCCTGCCACATTGACCACTGCCAGTGGACTGATATCGCCTCAAACCGTGCATCTTGGCGCCTCACAGTTTGGCGGGCAGCAACCTCCTTTGAAGAAGACCGCAGAGCCCACTTCACTGACAAAAGGCAAAGGAGGAAACACCCAACCCCAACCAACCAATTTTCCCCTGCAGCCGCTGCAACCGTGTCTGCCTGTCCCGCATCGGACTTGTCAGCCACAAACGAGCCTGCAGCTAACGTGGACTTTTACCCCCTCCATAAATCTTTGTCCGCGAAGCCAAGCCAAAGAAAAAAAAAAATTACAGTGCCAGTGACTTGGCTTCAAATCTGCACTGTTTTGAGCTTTTTCATTCTCCCTATGAGTGTGTGGCTTTCCTCCCACATTCCAAAGATGCACAGGTTAGAAGAGCCCCTTTCACATTTGCATCCTACTAAATTGGCCATTCAGTGTCCCAGGATAGGAATGGGGGGGTTTGGGTTTTCACACTTGACCACTCCTAATTTGGACACTGAATGCTTTCACACTTGTAAGGAGCCATCCCTGGAGTTAAGACCTTCTACTGGTGATGTCTTGATGCATCGAGTGATGTGAACCTGCCCTAAATCCTGATTAATGTGTAATGATCTTATATTTAACTAAATTATCATGCTTACTTATAACACAATTAAGCTTTATGTACAGCACAGTATGAGCTCTTTAGCTTCTGTTGTTGTACCGATCCATATACACCTTTATAAGGGACAGTGGGAAAGTGCTAGCAATAAATAGCAATAGGGGATAATTTTTAAACAGCGTGGGAAAGTTGGTAGTGCTTTAGTGCTCGATTTATATAGTGTGGGAAAGTTTGTAGCGCTATAGTGCACAATTTGAATAGCATGGGTAAGTTAGTATCACTATTGCGTACAATGTATAAATACCATAGGGAAAAAGCGGTGGCGGACCTGCCCTCCCAGAATTCCATGCGGCAGAGAAAAGGCTGTATGACCGGCTGCAGCAATGGAGCATTTATGGAGGGGTTTCTCTGCTGAATGGCATTTAGGGAAGTCAGGTCCACCATTGCTTTTTCCCATGGTCTTAAAAATTGTGTGCTATAGCGCTACCTACTTTCCCACACTGTTTAAAAGTTGTCCGCTATTGCTATTTATTTCCTCTCTCTTTTTCTCTCTCTCCCTTCCTCCCCTCTCCCCCACTGCAACTTTCCCATGGCAAAATTTATACTTTAATTTTAATCTTCCTTCAAATTCCTGCATTCACGCAAAAACTTGGGTAATTTCAGTCCCACAATGCAATTACCCATTTCACACTTACCTGATTGCAATACCGGTCGGTGTCTGCTGACGCCGGGGATTGTACCAGGGGTCGAGGCCATCAATCCCCAGCGTGAGATGATGTCATCTAACACCGGTGTTGAACTGATTTTGCTTTCACACTTGGCACTTTTAAGGCCAATTGGTGGTTAATTCCTGGGATCACTTGCAAGTGTGAAAGGGGCTAAAGTTTATTAGTTGCATGGGTGTAATTTGGCTGGACTTGAGCCTGAAGGACCTGTTGCTGTGCTGTGTCTCCAAGTTTAAAAATGTAATTACAAGCCATCTGAACAAAGATTTTATCTTCTATTTACAACTTGCACTCTTTATGTAATATGTATTGGTAAAGACCCAACAATTATTATGCAAGTTCTACGCCTTCATGATACTCAAGGAGATCTTCTATTGTGTTAAAATGAAACAGATTCAGAATAAATACAGCAGTTTAAAATTGGATGTGGTAAAGTGTTTGTAGGTCAGGAGCAGCAAAAATATATTACTTTAGAAAAACTTCTTTAGAAGAGCTTGTAATTCTTTGCTCTTGTGCTTTCTTCATTAAAAGTCAATTTTTCCTTTCCACGTATTCACTCATTTCTCCTCGGAAAGTTATTATTGAATTTACTTCCTCTTGTGTACCCAACTTTCCCCAACATGTGTTGGGACAACTACACCTTAAAGCAACTGCCTTTTTAATCCCATGAGCTTCAGTTTTTCTAACACATGTAACATGGTTCATATTGTACTATATACTTCAGATTATCTTGAAATATGTTGTTCTCGATAATTGTATTTTGTGCAATGTGACATTTTAATTGATTCCGGTTGAAATGAAGTGCAATGTGCATACTATCTACAGTACAACTCCAATTATCCAAAATGGTCAGGACTGCACCTATGTCGTATAAACGTTTTTTTGGGGAGGGGAGGGAACACCACTGAGTCAGAGGACCCGCTCCTGCCCGGGTGGCCACTCTCCTTGATGACACTGGACAAGGGATTCGTCCAACTGCTTGCATCTGGAGACAATGATATGCAGTTTGAGAGGGAGAGTTGGAGAGAAGAGGGGAGGTCATGTGATGACTCCCGGGGATTTTAATTTTAAAAATGTCCTAATTAAGTTAAGTTTTTACTATTAAAGTTAATCTTAACTACAATGTCACCGAAAAAAGAAAAAAAACGCTGAAAACTACACCGAAGGAAAAATGTGAACTGAAGAGAGAAAAGGAGCCTAGGCCGACCTCTTCAATGAAGCTGGCCATCGGAGTTCTTCTTCAATCTGCTGGAGACAGCCCTGGAGAGGGACTATCTCACGGAGCCATCCCTGCAGCTCTCCGCAAAGATGGTGCTGCCCCAAAAACAACTTCCGCATCATGCGTGCGTGAGGAGTCATGCATGCGTGCTGCGGATGAAAAAGTTAAAGGGGAAAAAATCTTCATCACTCTTAAAGTGCCAGTCTAGCGCTCTAGGTCTGCAAGAAGAAGACTTATCTGGTATGGAAGAGGATTCTAGTGATCTTATAAGTGAAGATGAAGATATAACCACAGAAGAAGAAGGATTTAAAGGCAAGGCAAAGTTTTTTAAGAAGAAAATGGATAAAATTGAAACTAAAATTGATAATCTTGCAAGTGCAATGGAAAATAATGTAAAATTTTTAACTAGAAAAATACAAGAAGTTAAAATGTACTTGTCTAAATCAATAAATAGTGTTTCACAAAGAGTTGATAAATTGGAAGAAAAAATTCAAGATCAGCGTATTCAGGAAAGAACAAATGCTAATGAGGACTCTGTTACTGCTTTGGTTTCTATGAATGAAAAACTGTTGGAGAAGGTTGATATCTTGGAAAATTATAGTAGAAGGATTAATCTCAAAATTGTTGGAATGTCCAAGGATAAAGAAGGTCAAGATGTAATTAGCTTTTTTCAAGATTGGATACCGCAAATCTTTGGGCAAGAAAATTTTGATTTAGAGAGCCCACAGAGCTCTTTGACCAAAGCCTGGACCAAATCAAAGACCTCAGTTTATATTGATCAGATTGTAAAATTATCAAGATGGAGAAAAGATACTTGGATCGGCAATGAGAAGGGCTAAAGAATATAGACCTTTGAATTACAAAGGTGATAAGATTTTTTTTTAATCCTGTGATGGAATATTTGGGGGTAAAGTTGGTAAAATTAGAGAAGGTTACATACATACACACACTTTAAAAAAGATCTTATTTGAAATACTGAAGAATTCATATTCAGTGACTTTGCAGAAACTATGGAGAATGCTATACAAGTAGGTGCTAATTAAAATGATGTCATGAAATGAATAGGCTATTGTCTTGGAAGAGCCAGGTCTGTTTTGGACTTTTTTTTTGCAAGGCCTTTGACCTCTCTTCAAAGTTTTCACTCAAAGGTCATTGAGAGGTTTGTTTACCTAAAACAATAGATGGTAACAGAAGACTGACTCCTTTGTTTTGCTGGTGAAGGAGGGGGTTTTGCAAGTGACAGAGAGAAGGAAATGCTGCTGGCAGTTTGAGTCTCAGAAAGTGAGAGAGACAGAAAAGAGTCTTTGACTGTGTGGGACAGAAAGCTGTAACAAGCCAGGAGAAACTTGTTAGAACTGAAACAGAAGCTCCAGAGTGGAAGATGGCTAGAAGTGCTATCTGTCTGATGTTTCTCTTGGAATAAGTGGAACAGAAAGGAACTCTCTGATAGCCTGAAAGAAAGAGGTTATCATCTGGAGAACCTTGATGGGGCAAGTTTCATCAGCAAGACATTGAGGTGACTAATGGTGGAACCTCAGTTGTGGAAATTCTGGAACAATACATCTCTCTCTGCAAACCTACAAAAACCTTCCTGAGCAGTAAACATTTACCTTTCGAGCACCAAAGCCTGGTTAACTTTATACATGTTAAATTCTGTGCATAGTATAAGAATTGCCTGCAACCAGTAAACTTGAAGAAATGAGAAGTGAGATTGAACTGTGAACCAAAGAATTTTTCTTAAATTTACACACACATTACATACACGTGTGCTTAGAATTAGAAGGGGGTTAAGTTGGGTAGTTAAGTTAATAGTGATAAGTTAAAGTTTGATTCTGTTTTCATGTTTAAAGATAATTAAAAACAACTTTTGTTTAAATAGCCAATTGTCGTGGTTAATATCTATTGCTGCTGGGTTTTGGGGTCTTTTGGGCTTGTAACAGTCCAGATCTGAGTCAAGCTCTTTTGAAGAAAAGTAAAGAGTTTAATCCAGTTAAGAAAGCTTTATATGATAAAGCTGTAATATCCAGCTACTTCGAAAGTTTTCATTCCAGATTAGCAGAATGACTTCTTCAACAATTATATTCAGGCCAAAGATTTTCTTAAAGAACTGGCCATGGCTCACCTTCCACAGGAGGATTTATTGAAATGATTTTTTAATGGGGAATGTGTTTTTCCTCTTTTTGTATATTTTTTTTCCCCCGTGAGTCAGGGGTAGTGTTTGTTAGTTTCTGACGAGTACATGTGTTTTTGTGGTTTTACCATGACCCGTAAAATGGAGGGTGGTAATGCTAGTTTTTCTGGCATTTTGGGGAAGGAGGGGTTTTTTCGTTTTATATATTTTTATTTTGAATAAGTTCAGTGTTTTTGGATTGCAGGTGATGATACTTCAGACCAATCTAATTTATGGGAATTCTTCCTGGATAGGACTGTATGTTAATAATTTGGGGAAAATGGCTAAAACAGTTAAGATATTGTTTTAATATTAATGTGATTAATGGACCCATAAAAAGAAAGAAGGTATTAGTGTATGTTGAGAAATTAAGGGTAGATATTGCCTTTATGCAAGAGACTCATTTAACTGAAAGTGAACATTTAAAATTGAAAAGAGATTGGTTAGGTCAAGTAGCTTTTTCTACATTTAATTCTAAAGCTAGGGGAGTGGCAATTTTATTTAAGAAAAACTTGCCATTTAAAATCCAATATGTAATTACAGATCCGGTGGGAAGCTATCTTATAGTAAATTGTCAAATATTTTCTGAAGAATGGATTTTATTAAATATTTATGCACCAAATTTGAATGATCAGGAATTTATACAGGATACCTTTTTTAAATTTAGTGAATGTACATGAAAATGTTTTAGTAGGTGGTGATTTTGATTTTTGTTTAGAACCTATATTAGATAAGGCTTCAAGATGTATAGTCAAATCAAAACCTGCTAAAATGTTGTTATCTTTAATGGAAGATTTTAATTTAATTGATATATGGAGACAAATGCATCCTAAGAAAAGGGATTATTCTTTTTATTCTAGTAGATTTGATACGTAGTCTAGAATTTATTTATTTTTCTTGCTCTCAGCTCAAATTCAATCAAGATTGATTGCTGTGGATTATAAGCCTCGATTATTGTCTGACCATTCTACTCTTTTAATTAAGTTGGAATTTTTAGAAAAACAACATGTAGTGTACAGATGGAGATTGAATTTTTTTTATTGGAAAGACCATTTTTTAAAATTTATAAGACAACATATTCAATTGTTCTATGAAACTAGTTTAAATTCAGTAGATAATATGTTTGTTATTTGTGATACATTGAAAGTTTATTTACAAGATCAAATTATGTTATTCTTCAAAACTTAAAAAAGAATATGTGATAGATATAGACAAATTGGAAAAGGATATTATTGGAAAAATAAATTAAAAAATCAGTTTCTGAGGATAATTATAGAATTTTATTAAAGAAAAATTTACAATATAACAATGTTAACATATAGAATAGAGAAAATGATATTACGATCTAAGTAAAAATATTAAGAGTTAGGGGAAAGATCACAAAGATTTGGCTTGGCATTTTAAAGTGAAACAATCTTCCAGAACAATTAATGTTATACAACAAGATAACAATGAAGTAGCATATAAACCACAAAGAATTAATGAGGTATTTAAGGAATTTTATGAGAAACTGTACATCTGATTCATTACAGGATGAAGAAGCCATAGACAATTATTTGTCACAATTAACATTGCCATCTTTGACTCAAGAAAGATTAGATCAATTATAAATTCCTTTTACTGAGCAAGAGATTTATGATACACTTAATAGTTGAAATAATAATAAATAAATCTCTTGGTGAAGATGAGTTTCCAGTTGAATTTTATAAAGAGTTTAAAGATTTATTGATTCCATTATTTATGAAAGTAATAGATCAGGCTTTTAAACAACAGTTTTCCAGAAACTTTCTCTATGGCAATTATTATGGTTATTCCTAAAAAAGATAGGGATCCATTAAAACCTACTTCTTATAGACCTATATCTTTGTTAAAAGTAAATTATAAAATTGTAGCAAAAATATTGGCGAAGAGGGTTAATGAATATCTTTCTGATTTAATAAATATGGATCAGACAGGTTTTGTTAAAGATAGGCAAACTTCAGAGAATATAGTAAGGTATAATTCATTTAGCTCATGAAAAAAAAATTTGAGTCTTATTGTAGCTTTAGATGCTGAAAAAGCTTTTGATAGGTTAGAGTGGGATTTTTTTAATTTAAGGTGTTCGGTAAATTTGGTTTTGGTATTAATTTTATAAATTGGATTAAGGCCTTGATTAGAAGTCATAAAGCTAAAGTGATTACTAATGGACAGATATCTCAACCTTTTAAATTAAGTAGATCTAGTAGGCAGGGGTGTCCTTTATCACCAGCTTTGTTTGCTTTAGCTATAGTACTATTTGCACAAACAATTAGGGATTTGAAGGGATTTGAGATAAATCAGGTGCAACATAAAATTAGTTTATTTGCTGATGATGTATTGGTACATTTAACTCAACCATAAATATCATTACCAAGACTTTATAGACATTTATTAGACTATGGGAACATTTCAGGATACAAGATAAATTGGGATAAAAGTGAAATAATGGAGCTTGTAGAAGGAGATTATTCACAATGTAGACAAGAGGTTCATTTTAAATGGGCAGATACGATTAAAAATTTAGATATACATATTGACACTAATTTGAAAAATTTGTATAAATTAAATTAATTTCCATTATTTTAAAAGATAGAGCAATATTTAAAGAAATGGGTTAGTTTACCAATTATGTTAATTGGGAGCATTAATTATATTAAAATGAATATTTTCCCATGACTTCAATATTTATTTCAAACTTTACCTAAATCTATACCTCATAAATTTTTTCAGAATTTAAATAAATAAGTTAGGAAATTTCTTTGGAAAGGGAAGATGGTAAGAAAGTCATTACAAAAGTTAACATGGAAATGTGAACAGGGAGAATTACAACTTCCCAATTTTAAAAATTATTGTAGAGCAGCACAATAAAAATTTTTAGTCTTTATGTTTGGTAAAATTAAACCATCATGGGTGGATATTTGAACTAAATAAAATAGGAGAGGTTAAATCAGATGGGTTCATTTATAAATGGGATTTTAAATCTAATATAATAGATAAGGAAGCTCCAATATTAAAACATTTGTTCAATATTTGGAATAAAGTTAAATTAGAAGTTGATGGATATATTGTTTCATTAAAAACACCAATAATTAATCCTTTGTTTTTTTTTTCAAAAGATAATCCTTTTTTAAATATATGGTACAGTAAGGGAATTTCTAATTTAGGGGATTGTTATCATAATAATAGATTGATGTCTTTTGGTCAGTTAATGGTTAAATATTGAGGGCTTCTTTGAGAGACAAATTGGGACCGGAGATTATTTTAAAAGATCTTTCTAATTTGGAACAAATTATGGTTGATGGAATTGGAGGGGTAAGAGGGGGTGGATAGAATTGGAGGGAAAATATTACACTGGTGCTGATACGAGATAGGTTGGAAGGTTCATCAAGGGAGGTGTTTTGGATGGAAATAAAAAATGGAAAAGGAGACGTTACAATTATAGACCATCTAGTGGGGAGTGAGAAATAGAGGACAAAATGTGTAAGGAAATTGCTGAGATTTGTAATAAGCACAGGGTTCTGTTAGTGGGGGATTTTAATTTTCCTATTATAGATTGGGAAACACATTTTTTGAGGGGGTTGGATGGATTAGAATTTGTAAAATGTGTGCAAGATAGTTTTTTGCAGCAATATGTTGAGGTACCCACCAGAGAAGGGACAGTGTTGGATCTACTGTTGGGGAATGAGATAGGGCAGGTGACTGAGGTGTGCATTGGAGGGCACTTCAGATCAAGTGATCATGGTACCATTAGTTTCAATATAATTATGGAAAGTGATAGGTCTGGTCCAAAGATTAAGGTTTTTGAATGGGGGATAGCCAGATTTGATGAAATGAGAAGGGATTTGCAAGAAGTGGTTTGCGCTGATTTGTTTTATGGGAAGGAGGTAGAAGAGATTTGGAGATCTTATAAAGGTGAGATTTTGAGGGTACAGAATCTTTATGTTCCTGTTAGGATAATAGACAGCCAAAAGTTGGTCCCTTAGAGAATCAGAGCAGACAAATGTGTGAGGAGCCGAATGAGATGTTGGAGATATTGAATGAGTTCTTCTCTTCGGTATTCACTAGGGAAAAAGATATGGAATTGTGTAGGATAAGAGAAGCAAAAGGGGTGATTATGGAAAATGTAGGGATTAGGAAAGACGGGGTATTGGAACTTCTGAGTGATATAAAGGTGGATAAGTCTTCAGGTCCCGACGGGATTTTCCCCAGGACCTTGAAGGAAGTCAGGGAGGAAATAGCAGAAGCTCTGACAGTGATTTTTCAGCAGTAACTAGAGAGGGGCATCGTGCCGCCCGATCGGCTGTTTAAAAAGAGCTCCAGGTGTAGGCCCAGCAACTATAGGCCAGTAAGTTTGATGTCAGTGGTTAGTAAACTAATGGAAAGTATTCTTTGAGATAATATTTATAAGTATCTAGAGGGGCAGGGACTGATCAGGGACACCCAACATGGGTTTATACGGGGAAGGTCATGTTTGACAAATCTTGTTGAATTTTTGAGGAGGTGACTATGAAGGTTGATGAGTATAGATTTCAACATATATTTGTTAATTTTTAAAATTATGTAACTATGTCATTGGGTGTATTTAAGGGAAAAATTGATAGATTCTTGATTAGCCAGGGCATCAAAGGTTATGGGGAGAAGGCTGGGCAGTGGGCTGAGTGGTAAATGGATCAGATCATGATTGAATGGCAGGGCAGACTCAATGGGCGAAATAGCGTATTCTGCTCCTATGTCTTATGGTCTTATTCTTACAATAAGTATATTTTTCAAAGCGGAGTGCTGGAGGAGCCCACTGTTTTCAAGATCTGCGCGTTGGAGTTTTTAAAGAGGTGGTTCCCATGGGAGTGGATCCTGAAAAGATCACCTATAAAGATGCAGGTAAGTGAAAGAACACAAGGGGGCTGGATTAGATTAAATTAACTGAAAGTCTGTTGTAAATGTTCCTACTGTTTTACAAGTAGTGAACTATTGTTAACATATTAACATCAATTTAAAAGAATAACATTTTGGATTCCAGTTTTTTTTGTTAGACAGGGACCTGACACAACATTAACTTTATTTAGCTGGAGTAGTTGATTTGTTTGTGGCCTTTTCACCAACACTATACAATTGAAAGCACATGATGGAATGAATTTGTGACAATGTTAATGTATTGCATAACTACAATTTAATTTGCTTTACTGTTCATTTTCTATATGGTATTGAAGGAATTTATTTAACTCCAGAAGAATTTCACAGAAAAGTGGAAGCTTTGTCTAGCAGTGCTCAAATTCGAAAGGACTCGATTCTGCTGGATTGCAGGAATTACTATGAGAGTAAAATAGTGAGTTTTTAATTTAGATACTTTTGCTTTTCCAATCGGTTACTGAGTTTGAAACCAGATGTATATTCTTACATTAGACAGTAGAATGACCACTGGATAGCTTTAAATATTTACTAACAACAATGGTTACCAAAAGAAGTGAAAGTTTCTCATGAAATTTTGATGTGTTCTTTTATAAACTTTTTGTAATAATAGATGATTGAGGAGCTGTTGTTCTCCACATGACCAGAGCACATGTATGTTCTGTATATGTCTGGTACATTAACTATGGCTTTTCCAGATGACTTCAAATTGATTCAGCTGGGACAACAATTCCTTTGAGCCTAGTTGGGAAAGCTTAGTGAACTGAAAAATGGAAACGTTCACAATAGTTCATTTGATGCAATCATTATGTAAACTTTCTAGCAAGCTCAAATCCAAGCTGTATTTTCTGACTCTGTTAATCACAACCAAAATAATGTGGATATTTAAGTTGGATTCAATGAGGATGGAATTAACTACATGTGATCCGCCTCTTACAAATGTGCATGTGGTGGTAGGATGGGTTGGTGGGGGTGTGATAGGGAGAAATTAACACAATGCGGCCAGACTAGTCAACATACCTGGTCAGGTACTAAAGGACTGCACAAACCACTTGACGGAGGTCTTCACAGGTATTTTCAATACCTCACTTCAGCAGTTGGGAATGTGATTTTTCCGCAGATTTCCACAGTTTTAAAATTGATTTTCCATGTTTTCAAATGATTTATGCATTTTTCACCCTTTCGCTCGCCAGCCTGTGTGCGCCCGGCTGCGGGGCCAGGGCAAGCGAGCGCAATGAGTTGACACATGGCGGTTGCCCGGTATCGGCCTCTGAGGCGGCAGGAGTAGTGGCTCTGTTCAGCATTTCAAGGCTGCCTTAACTGAAATTCAAGCTGCAACGGCTTGTGAGGAGGAAATCCTGAGCCCATTTTATGGCACTTGGGAGCTGGCCTGAGAATGGATGGTGCAGTGAGGGTCCATGATGGCTGACCCGAGGAAGGAGCCTCTTGCCTTCCAGAGGGTTGAGGAGGAGAGAAGGCAAGGATTGCAGAATCTACTACCTCTGAGTGCAGGGCAGGATGGCACTAAAATACCACCTGATGCAAGGGTGGTATTTACTGTCTGGAGATTGGGCAGGGGCTCTGCTTGAGGATTGGGGGGAGATTAGGCAGGTGCTCTGCCTGGAGATTGGGGGAAGATTAGGCAGGCGCTCTGCTTGGGCATTGAGTGCAGATTGCACAGGATTGCTGCCTGGGGATCGAGGGCAGATTGCACAGGGCTGCTGCGTGGGGATCGAGGGCAGATTGCACAGGGCTGCTGCGTGGGGATCGAGGGCAGATTGCATGGAGCTGCTGCCCGGGGATCGAGGGCAGATTGCACAGGGCTGCTGCGTGGGGATCGAGGGCAGATTGCATGGGACTGCTGCCTGGGGATCGAGGACAGATTGCACGGGGCTGCTGCCTGGGGATCGAGTGCAGGGTAGTAGTTAATACTTGGGGATTGGATACATTGGACAATAACACTGCTTGGCATGCTGGGTGCTAGTTATGGAAAAGTACTGCTTTGGGTCAGGAGAACCAGACACACTGGTTTGTGCATAGGTCAAGCAGGTACTTCCTGGTGATCTGGAAGGGGCTTGGAGTCTGGGTACAGATGGTAGTGTCTCTCTGATATACTGTGCTAACTATATATATTTTTTTTTTAAATATTTTGTTTAAAATGACTAGTTTTTTTTTAATGGCTTGAAACTGGTAATTTTGTGTGTACATTTTCAAAAATTTTCCAAATGGGGAGTGCTGTTCCCAAACTCTGCAAAGGGTGCTGCATCCCATTGACCCCTGCTGTACGCCTCATGTAAGAAGCTCGGCTCTTTTCTTTTTTTTTACTTCACTCGCGTACCTGAGCAGTCCATTGTTCCTGCAGAGTTAAAGACAGTCATCCCGTTACCCAAAAGAGCAACAATAACAGGCCTTGGTGACTATCATCCTGTGGCATTGACCTCCACTATTATGAAATGCTTTGAGAGTATTGTGATGGAACAACAATGGAGCACAACTCCCAGAGATTCTGGATCTATTTCAATTCGCCTTTATGGAAAAAAAAAAGGTTCCAAAGATGATGCTATAGCCTTGTTGCTTCACTCCATCCAGGCTCACCTGGAGAACGACACATCATATGCCAGGCCGCTGTTCATTGATCAGCTCATCATTTAATATGATAATTCCCCAAAAACTGGTGGAGAGGCTATCCTTGCTGGAATTCAACACCCCTCTCTAACTGGATCCTGGACTTCCGAATGGAAAGACCACAGTCTGTCCAGGTCAGTGGCAGATTATTGAACAATGTCACACTGAGCACTGGCGCACCTCAGGGCTGTGTGTTCAGCCCACTCCTGTTGATGTTATTGACCCACGACTGAATCGCCAGATCCATTTCCAACAATTTTATCAAGTTGGCTTCATCAGCAACAACGTTGAGCCGCAATACAGAGAAGAAATGGAAAAATCTCATGAAATGGTGCAAGAGTAACAACCTGAGTCTCAACGTGGACAAGATGAAGGAGTTGATTGTGGAATTCAGGAAGACCAGGAACGACCATCCTTCACTACATATCAACAACTCTGTAGTAGAGAGAGTGGAGAACAGCAAATTCCTTGGAGTTTACTTAACTAGTGACTTATCGTGGACTTGTCAGGAAGGCGCAACAGTGACTGCCCTTCCTGAGAAGACTGAAGCAGGCAAGGCTACCAGCCACCATTATGTCAACCTATATAGGAGCTCTATTGAGAGCGTCCTGGCCGGCTGCATCACAGTGTGGTACGGTTGCTGCAGAGAAATGGATTGGAGGTCAATCCACAAGACCATAAAAGTGGCAGAGAGGATCACTGGAATCTCCCTCCGCCACATCAACGTGATCTACTGATATTGTTATCTAAAGAAGGTGCGCAAAATCACGGAGGACCCCTTCCAACCTGCACACAGCATCTTTCAGCTGTTCCCATCGGGGAAGAGATACGGGAGGATCAGAGTCAGCACCATGGGGCTGAGGAACCGCTTCTTCCCACAGGCAGTGAGAATGGTGAACATTGAAAGGAACTGCTCACATTAACCATCCAAGACTCTCACTTGTTCAAAACAATATTTGTTTATCTATTTGTATAGATGAACTACTTGTCCTGCATTGGGTGTGTGTGTTTTATGTCGGGTTATGTGTCTACATTTTGCACGGAGGACCAGAGAACGTTGTTTTGTCAGGTTGTACTTTTACAATCAGATAACAATAAACTTGACTTAAAATATTAATCAGTATATCACTGAGATGCAACTTACGGAAAATAGGTTGCAGAACAGCATAAATCATTCAGCAAGATCATATTTATATTATAGTATATATTTCCTTACTAATAGGCCAAGTCAGTACTGTAAAATCCCCATTATCCAGTGCCTACGGGGATCACAGGTGCTGGAAATGCAAATTTTCATGTTGGCTAAGGCTTACTCTTACAATGCCTAACTAATAAACCTGCATTAAGAATATACCATTTTTAAAAAAGCAAGACGGTGCAAAATGTAAAGTAATTTGGGAAAAAATTTAGTATTGTAGTCTTTAATTGTGTAAAGTGCACTTTTTTTTGAAACTTTATTTATTAATTTTAACATATGAAGAAAGTAAGTAATTCACGTACAAAAAAAAACAAAACAAAGTAATACAAGTACAAAGTAGCATAGTTAATACAATACCAATCTCGGCACCTCCCCCTAACGACTAAAAATTAAGACTAAAAAAAAAACTATTTTTAACCCCTAAACCCCCCCCCTCCCCACCCCCACGATAAAGAGTGAAGAATTAATACTATTAGTATAATTTTTTTTAAAAATATATCTTTTAAAAAAAATCGATCTATATATATATATATATATATATATAAAAAACACACAAAAAAATTAATTAAGTATTAATTATTAATCATGCCTAAAAATGTCACAACTGGCCAAATGTCACGCTCAGATCCATCAGTTACCTTAAACTGAGAAGGTGCTGGTGTGCTTCACAAGATGCAGTAAGCAGTTATGGCAGTACCATTTGCTCCTGATGACTAGGGGAAGAAGCCAATCCTTCTATCTTCAATGCAGAGGTCATGGACATAATGAGGTCAGCATGATCTGCCAACTGATCGAGGGTGGACATTCGAAAGACACTCACTGCACTGCCACAGCATGTCATATGGGAGGTTGCCATCCAGATCCACTAAGACATCCTCCCCTTCACAGGCAATCTGCTCTGGAAGACATCCCCAACTGCTCTTATAAAGGGGTTTATCCTCATCACCATCCATTTTAAATTAGAAGATACTGTGAACTCATGGCATCACCACTTGTAATGGCATTGATTTGCCACAACTTACAAACCAATAAAGAATACACTCACTGGTTTCTTTCAGCACGCCATGAAGTCGACTTTCTTTTATAATTCACTCGACACAACACTGCATTCTTCAACTCCCCAAACACCACCCAGCTAAACTCCTCTGACCTCATTGGCTTAAGGGTGATCCTGACACATTCGCTCTCCTCCCAACAAAGGTAAGTATGCAACTGTGACAGGTTATTTGGGATATTTGGGTGGCACAGGCCTGTTAATGTGTAATTGACTAAATTTTAAAAATATTAAATTTAAATTTAAAAAATGCAAAACTGTGGAGGGGAGCATCTTTAAGTTGCAGAGTGTGGGGTATGAGGGGTTGAAAATAGAGAACATCTGTTGTAGCATCTATTGAGACCAACATTGTGCAGGTAACATTAATGATACCAACTAAAGGAACTGTGAAATGCAAAATGCAGCCGGAAATCTGAAATAAAAGTCTGTTTACAAGCATGCTGATAAGGGAGGTCTGAATGGGAGTTGGGTAGAGAATTAGTAACAAATAACAGGAAGCTGAGAGCTACCATTAAAAAAAAATGCTGGAGAAACTCAGCAGGTCAAGCAGTGTCCTTTATATGGCAAAGGTGAAAATACATATCTGCCATTTTGGTCTAGAGCCCTTCATCAAGGTATGGAAAAATGTTGGCATGTGCCCAAACAAAAGAGTGGGGGGGAGGTGTGCTTGCAAAGGCTGGAGATGATAGGTGGAGGGAAGGGAGGATCGATCAAGGGGAGGAGGGATAGCTAGGTGAATAGAAGGGGAAGAGAGGGAAGAAGAGGAGAGCCAGTTAGCAGAAACTGGAAAAGTTGATGTTAATGCCATCTGGTAGGAGAGTGTCCAGATGGAAAATTAGGCATTGTTCCTTCAATTTGTGGGTGGTCTTGGTGGTGTAATTCATAAGGCCATAGATAGACATGTGGGGATGGAAGAGTGACACAGAACTGAAATGGTTTGCCACTGGGAGGTCTCTGTCACTAATGAACACAGAACGAAGGTGCTCAGCGAAGTGATCTCCCAATCTGCATCCAGTCTCTCCAATGTAGAGAAGGCCATAAAGGGAGCACCAGTTGCAGTAAATCAATCCTGCATCACTTCAGTCCTGAAGTGTTGCTTCACTTGAAAGGCCTGTTTGGGGTGAGGTAGGATGTGTGGGCACAAATGTGGCATCTGTGACCACAGGAGAAGATGAGGAGGGGTGCAAATGGTGGGGACGGATGAGTGCATGAGGGAGTCACAGAGGGAGTGGTTCCTATGGAAAGCAGAGAGGGGAAGATGTGTGAACTGAAACCAAGTGTTCTGCAAAGCCTTTCCTCCGGGTTACCTCTGTGTGTCAGTTCTGATTGAAAGTTATGCACCCATAGCATTAACTCGGCTTTTCCTCTCTCTTTGGATACTACCTGATCTGCTGAATATTTCCAGTATTTTATTTCATATCTTTGCCAGATGCCATGATCTACATATCACAGATCCAGTGCTCTTTTTCTCTCTTTGGGTGTTTTTATTGCCGGTCCTCTGCTTTGAGGTTGGCTTCATATGCAGATAAAAATGTTAAACTTGCCTGTTTATGGAACAGCCCTGAAAGGCTGCTCCAGCGCTGCTTTTATGTGGAGCGGCACCTCTGTCCAGAGCCACTGTAGATCCAGTGACTGCTGCCGTGGCGCTGCCTGTCATAAATAAGCAACAAAGCAATGGCCATCTTCCCTATCCATAATCCCCATGCTGCAGGAACTGCTCCGCATTTCCCAGAACAGTTCCAGCTGCATGAGGGATTATGACCATTGTTCTGCTGCATGTTGAGTTGTTGGCACCAACGAGCGGCCCCAAAGGCCGAAATGTTCCAGTGAGGTGCCAGAGGCTAGAGGGGCTGTTGCAGCCCACCCCAGCTGCTCCCTGACGGCCCCCACTGGCTGCCCCTGTGGGTCCTGAGGGGTTCATGGAGGGAGAAGGGTGAGTGAGTGGGAGAGAGAGAAGTGAGATGGGTCACAGGCTGATGGCGTCAACATGACACCATCAGCCCTCCCCTAGTTCTGCAGTGAGGAGGAACACAGTCACTCTCTTTATCCCCCTTTCCAACCCCCCCCCCCGCCCCATGTAAAGTCACCAATGAAATGACAGTCATGTCAGCTAAAGAGTATTTATCTAAACATAGATGAACTCTTTGATTCTCCTCAAATGAGATAGGTTTATTTAAATGCATTTGAACAGGTAGATGAGATCATAATTTAATGTCTCACTGGATAGAATACACAGTGTGTCATGGCTTTAAAACCACTCTGAATTATAAGCCATTATTCAGCATGGGAAGGAGCTTTCAAATGAAACAAACTAGTTTGGTTGAAGCAAGTAGGTAGTCTTTGTATAGGCATGGTGGGATCAAGCCATTCAGCAACATGAAGTCGAAAGGCTTAATGTGCATATGACACAAAGATTGGAATGATTAAATCAAAATTAGTGTTATGGTGTTATGAACAATATCTTCATTTTGTTGAATATCAAATGTAGAGTTTTTTTGTACCTTTCTTAATATTGGATTTCATTTGAAAGATGACTGTACTTGTTTTGGTTTTTCTTGTACTTTTTTTAAGATTTATTTGCTGAATTATAGTTTATGTTTAGGGAAGTTTTCAACACTGTCTTGCTCCCAATATCCGGAAATTCAGCTACTTTCCAGATTACATTGATACGAATTTGGAATGCTTTAAGGGTAAACAGGTCCTTATGTATTGCACTGGAGGAATCCGTTGTGAACGAGGCTCAGCCTATTTGAGATCAAAGGTGAGATACCTCGTGGAACGTAAGTCTGATTTTTTTTTTTTTTGCAGACTGTCAAAATGAAAAGAATATTCTGTTAATGTGAAATTAAATTATAGAAGTGTGAATTTTCAGTACTCCCTGTGGATAATTATATACGAAGATCCTCATTAAAGCTGTCATTACAGATCATAAATTGTTGCAATTTATTAGTAAAAGTAATTAAGACTGTGAAAGTAATTTCACCAGTATTAGACTAATTGGTCCATCTATGGATAATATTGGTACTATTTCAATACTGTTGACTTAATTGATATAATGCAACCAGATCACAAAAACAACATGAAATACTGTTTAGCTTAACACCAGAAGGTTTTGGGCTGTTATCATTCAAACTCATGAAATTGAAAAAGCTGATGTATACTTGGATTAAGCTAGTTTGACAGGGGGATGGGAACCAGAATGTGAGTATAGAGAATAGGGCAGAAGATCAAAAGCATGAAGCAATCTGTTCTGAATTTGTGAGGAAGGACAGGGGCAGGGGAGAAAACATAAATATAGTCAGAGGGTTTGAAATGTGTCTATTTCAACACTAGGAATATTATGAATAAAGGGGATGAACTTAGAGCATGGATCAGTATGTGGAATTACGAAGCGGTGGCCATTACAGAGACTTGGCTGGAGGAAGGGTAGGATTGGCTGATGCAGGTTTCAGGGTTTAGGTGTTTTAAAAGGAATAGGATGAGAGGTAAGAGATGGGGGTGGGGGGTGTAGCATTACTGGTCAGGGATAACATCATGGCTATAGAAAGGTAGAACACTGTTGAGAGAGTGTCCACTTAGACTGTGTGGATGGAAGTCAGAAATAGGAAGGGAGAAATCACTATACCCCAAATAGCCTCCAGGACACCAAGGAGCAGATAAGCAGGCAGATTTTGGAATGGTGCAGGAAATGCAGGGTTATTGTTATGGGAGACTTAAGCTTTCCTAATATTGACTGGCACCTCCTGACTGCAAGAGGGATAGATGGGACAGAATTTGTCAGGTTTGTTCAAGAAGTATTCCTGACACAGTATGTGGACCAGCCAACGAGAGGAGAGGCCTTAATTCTGGGTAATGAAACTGGTCAGGTGGTGGACCTTTGCGGGGGAGCATTTTGGTGAGAGTGATACAATCCTTATCCATAGCTATGCTAAGCTGTGGCATAGCTATGGATAAGGATAAAAAGCAGATAAAGTGGGGAAGTGTTTAATTGGGAAAGGACTAATTATGATGGTATGAGGCAGGAATTAATGAGAGTAAATTCGAAACAGATGTTCAAAGGTGAAGTACAGAACTAACGTGGGGAATGTTAGAGACCAGTTGTGTGTTCAGGATAGATTTGTCCCACTGGGACAAGGAAAAGGGAACCGTGGTTGACGGAACACTGAGGCAGCTAGTTAAGAGAAAGAAGAAAGCATACATTAGATATAGGAAGCAGAAAACAAGAAGAGCTCATGAGAAATATATATTAGCCAGGCAGGGGCTTAAGAAAGAATGTGGATGAACAGAGGCACCTTGGTCTCCAAATTCATACATCCTTCAAGATCGCTGTGCAGGTTGATAGGATAGATAAGGCCTATAGGATGTCAGGCTTCATTAATGGGGGGTTGAGTTCAAGAGTCGAGAGATCATGTTGCAACTCTACAAATCTCTGATAAGAACACACTTAAAGTATGTGTTCATTTCTGGTCACCTCATTACAGGAAAGATGTAGAAGCTATGGAGAGGGTACAGAGCAGATTTGGTAGGATGTTGTCTGGATTGGAAAATAAGTCTTATGAGACAAGGTTAGCAGAGCTGGGAATTTTCTCTTTGACACATAGAAGGATGAGAGGAGACTTAATATAGGTCCACAAGATTATGAGAGGCAGCGCCTGTTTCCCAAGGCAGGATTAGTGAACACCAGAGGACATATATATAAAGTGAAGGGAGGGAAGATTTTTAAACACAGAGTTGTGGGTGCCTGGAATGCCTTGCCAAGGATGATGGTGGAGGCTGAAACATTAGAGGCATTTAAGAGACTCTTAGGCAGATGGATGAAAGAAAAATAGAAGGTTAAGGGGTATGGAGGATTTTATTTTTTTTTAAGGAATATATGGGTCGGCACCACATCGAGGGGCTTGTATTGTGCTGTAATGGTCTATGTAATCCAAAGGAATCATCTACTTCAGGATTTCACAGATCAGTTGATGTAGAAAGTATTTATATTGTTGCCTCATCGTTGAATGAATCCTACTTAAGCACTCGAGTATATATTAGCATCTTCTGCTTGGATTGTTTTCAAAATAGAAAATTGATTTGAATATGGGATGGAGTACTCTCAATCCTTGCCATGAAATTCAGAGAAGCATATTGCTGTATTTCTGGCATGTCTCCTCTTCTATGGTGAAGATATGTGCACCTTACATATGTAGATGACCTTGGTGCATTTACAAATGTAATCCACAAAGAATAAAAGTTCAAGTAGTTGCTTTGGAGTACATATCTCTGCCTAATATTTAACAGTGAGTATGTGCTCAGTTATTTTGTTTAATATTATATCATTCTTGGATTTCAGGATGTATGTAAGGAAGTTTACCAACTTAAAGGTGGAATTCACAAATATCTTGAGCGATTCCCAAGCGGATTTTACAGGGGGAAACTTTTTGTATTTGACAATCGTTATGCCATTTCTGTAAATGACGACATCATTTCAGGTAAGTATTTCTCTAGCAATTGATAATGAATGGATTGTTTCATCATTATGTCATAACGGGAGGTCAGAACAAAGAGCCACAGTGGTAAAATAGCTTTCACTATTTCACTAGCTTTTCACTAAGGTAGTGAAAATCCAGATCTTACTAAGGCTAGAATAACATCAGTGAAACTTTGAAATGTTTTTTTTGAATGATGATATCAATCGAAATGAAAATATATCTAATAGAATAGTGGAATGTCATTCAGTTTGAGAATGTAAATTAGTCTTATTCAGTTGCCATTTTGAATTTGAATGTAGCTTTAGTATAATTTTTCCTTCCTATCTCAGAAAATAAATTGAAAGATTCATTTGATTATGAATGCTTTTTGTTCTCACTGGCATACATTGTGCATGGGTGTTTTTGGAACTTTATGTAGACTTTACTTCACAGGGTTGTGGAACAGTTACTGTATTTCCTATTACAGATATGAGCTGTTTAATGTCTGTTTGGGCAACGTATGATCCATCCATGGTCTCATAATTATTCAGTTACCATGAGCAAGTCTGCAACAATTTAGAAAAAGCAATCACTAGCTATAGTAAACTGTATACTGTATACCCAAACTGATCCAACTGCCCCACTCTCTCCCCACAGCCCTGTATCAGTCCCAATTGATCCGACTGCCTTGAGCTCTCCCCACAGCCCTGTATCAGACCCAATTGATCCCATTGCCTTGAGCTCTCCCCACAGCCCTGTATCAGTCCCAATTGATCCGACTGCCTTGATCTTTTCCCACAGCCCTGTATCAGTCCCAATTGATCCCACTGCCTTGAGTTCTCCCCACAGCCCTGTATCAGTCCCAAATGATCCTACTGCCTTGAGCTATCCCCACAGCCCCGTGTTCGTCCCCATACTGATCCCTACTTACAAATAAAGTTTACAGGTACTCTACAGTATCCCATATAGCTTTGCTAAGTATATATGGTATTCACATCACATCCATAGCGTGTAATGCCCAATTTCACAGAATGTATTGTGGACGTTAAGTGCCCAAACCTGTATTAGCATAAAATATTATTTTCATATTAATTTAAGTCAAAATGAATTTAAAATTTACTAACTGAAACATGGTCATTTTTCCAACTTCATTCTGGTCTTACAGTTTTTCTGAATATCCCACCCCTCACACCTCGAACTACTACAGAAAATCTTTTTGCTCATTGGGTCTATGTAAAAGCAATTCAGTTAATTACTGCTCTCCCTGCACTTTTCATGATTCTAGTTACCTCCTTCAGACATCCTTGCAGCTTTCTCTATTCCAAGGAGGGAAAAAACACCTTTTCCAATCTATCCACATAACAAGAGCTTGTCATTCTTTGAAAATTCAGTAACTATCACCTACATCTTCCTAAGTCTTTGTCTTTCCTGGTGCCTAGAAATGGAGATGGTCTTCTAGCTGTGACAAAATACTGTTTTAAAAAGGTTGTGCCTTTTGGTTACTTACCTTTACCTTTCTTCCTTTCAAAATATAACTCATCCCATTTCTCAGCATAAAATTTCATCTGTCACCTAACCACCCCTTGCAGCAACCTAACAATATTTTCTTGAAGATTACTACTATCTTGCTCATAGTTATTTGTTTTGCCACCTGTAAATTTGGATATTGTACGCAAGTCCAAGATATTAGTGCTGTTACGAACTGTGCATAACTTGCAGCGCAATAGACAATGAATCAATCAATGTTTAATTTTAAAACACTGATTTTATTTCTAACTCTAGACTATAGTCTTTTAAGCTATCCTTCACACTGAATCTATCCCCAGTTAATGCGCAGGTGTCTAATGTATGTGTGTGATATACCCAAACCATTACAGTCCAGGCCAAAGTCTAGAAAGTTACTTCAAAGTTCAGTCTTTCAAATTCAGTGTTGAAGTGTAGGCCTTTGAAATTTGATGCCCAGAATTAATGTTGAACTGCTACAGACTCATGAATTCTCATTGCAAAGCCTTTGAAGAAATGTTCATCCACACAGCTGTGGTAATAACACTCCTGGTCCTTTTGTAAACAAGATTTGAACTGGGTGGCCTCCGCGAAGTTTCTGAGACCCTGGCACCAGTCTCTCCAAGCAACTTCACTGCTAGTCACCCTTAAAATGAAGCAGTCTCTCCAGGATCTTCACTGTTAGTCACCATCAAAATGAAGCAGTCTCTCCAGGTGACCTTCACTGCTAGTCACCCTTAAAATGAAGCAGTCTCTCCAGGTGACCTTCACTGTTAGTCACCATCAAAATGAAGCACTTTGCTTCCCAAAATGACCCTCCTTGCACAGGTCAATCCACTGAAAAGGTCCAGTAATTCACCGACCATGCTTTGCTCTGAATTCCACAGAAATGGCTGGGTGCAAGAGCTGCTTACAAAGAGCTGTTTCCTCTCCAGCCGTCAGCCTGGTTCTCCCTTGCAAAATCAAAATGTCTTATCAAATTCTGGAAGACTGTGACAAGCCTCAGTTCTTCCAATGTATCAAATTATCACTGGGCTGTGACTTGTCTATACTATCCCATACAGTGATAAACCCATTTACTAAAACAGGAGCTCATAATAGTTCTCACATTATTGCTTTTCTTAATGTACATCTTTCTCTAGTGAACCACTAAGCACTCCAGTCTGAGAAATAACCTTTCATACTACATGATACTAAGGCAATTTTAATGCTTCTGAGGCACTTTTATTCCATGGCTCCAATCTTGATGCGATCTTATTGTGTGGTCCTTTCCCAACTATCTTTTGGAAGTCAATCTGCCCACACTGCTTCATCCAAAAGAAACTCTACATTGTTGGTTAAACACAATTTGACTTTAACACTTCATGCTGGTCTTCTCTAATCAACCCACAATAAATCATGTAATATTCACATATGCTCACAAAGTTGGGAAAAATATGCCATTGACTTCTGGGAAGACAAAGCCTCCTCCACCAATATGTTCCAAATTATTCAGTTTGTCATATGACCTTAATGATTAAGCTATTCAAACAATGCCCAAATCCTTGTGTCACAGACTATGCTCATTGACTACTTATAGTATGAATATATTCACTGTATTTATTCTGTCTCTGCATCCCCATGCTGATTAAACTAATCTGGCATTTTTCCTTTTTCAGAGTGCAGATATTGTGGTGCCCCCTGGGATGAATACAAACTCTGTAGTACTGCTTCTTGCTCTCAGCTTGTTTTGTCCTGTCTTCGCTGCAGAGAAAAAGGCCTCATAGCCTGTTGTCCTTTGTGCCAAGAAAAAGAAAAGGTATCATCTGAAACTCATACACAACATCTAAAAGAACAATGCGAATGTACTGAGAAACGGGTACGAATTCCTGTTGTGGTTCCTAATTAGATAATTTGTTAAACTCAACAGAGATTAAATCAGACTTAAAAAAGGCTTTCATTTCGATATAAATTTACACAATTCCAGGATGTCCTAAAAATTCTTAACAGCCTTTTGATATTTAATTGTTTGCACTGTAATGTTGAGGACGCTGCAACCAATTTGTGCGCAGCAAGATCCCACATCCAGTAATAAATGACTAGAACGTGAAGATTTAAGACCTATTACACAAAATGGGTTAATTTTGTGTTACTCCTTTAAAAGAGCTATAAATGTAGATTTGTTTTATTAGCATACTACTTTAAATTTCATTTGCAAATTAATTGAATTAAAATGCATTTGATTAATAACATTTTCTGTTTTCTTATGCAATTTTTTACAAAACATGTATTCTACATTATTATAGTGAATGAAGATTTCTATCATGTCCATGTTAGCTATCAACTTATTCTACATGGCTAGGCTCTGTGATTTTGTTCTGGGGCAAACAGTCCCAGCCTATTTAGTCTCTCCTTGTACCTCAAGCCCACCATTCCTGACAATATCCTTATGAATTTTCTCTGCACCCTCTCTAGCTCAATTACATTCTAAAGTGTGTTGTCCAGAACTGCCCACAATATAACTGATCTGGTCTTACCAGCATCTAGTACAGACTTTATTTTTGTTATATTATTGTTACATGTACTAAGATTTAGTGAAAAGCTCTCTTTTGCATGTCATTCAAAGGCTAATAAAGAAGAGTCACACTGTAGCACCATCTTACCAAAAACAAAAGCAGAAAAAATAAATTTTCTTCGGAAACAAGTGGTTAAGGATTAAGTTGCCTCCTTGAATGTAGTTACCTCAGCTGTTGTCCCCTAACTATTGTAGCAAGAAGTTGACACCATAGTTCCTTGTTCCCTTGTATTGAATTCAGTGACTTAAATTAGTTCAGAAACTAAATTCATAAATAATGTGGAAACAGAATGCATTGTCTTTTTTTTTTGCCACAGTAAATTAACTGTGTTCCTGCATGTACAGCAGTTAATTCAAACAGTTAACAACTAATCCAAGATAAGCAAAAGGTTGCAACATTTATTGTCGAGTAGTACATTTGTTTTTTTTTAAATCAACACATTAAGGCTACAAAATGCCCAAAACTGTCATATTTTATTTGTCATAAAGTGCAACAAACTTTTTTTTCAGAAACTGCAACAGTGTAGATTTGAAACCAGTTTTGTGATCTGCTTTATCAAGAGTATGCTTATTTCATCATCACAGTTCTGTTCTTCAAACTTGAATTTAAACATTTTCAGCTTTTCTATTTTGGCCAAATCCCCTTGCTGTAGAAATAAAAGTGGTTCACACAAACCTGGTGTCTGTGGATGGCTGTCTCAAGTTCGGTGGTGCAAGTCGTCTTTATGGAGTCAATTAAGACTATTTAATTTTACATCTTACCTCTTTCATGACTTGAAGAACTTTAGAACAGACACTGCACAAAAAAATAAGCACTTGACAAGTCATTTTGAATGTTTAAAAATACCTTATCTCAAGGAAAAATAGAAATGCAGCCAAGAATGAATACAAATCATTGCAAATTTACTTCCTAGCCCTATAAAGCAAGGGCAAACCACAGTGGCCATAGTGGTTAGCGCAAAACCTTTACAGCGCCAGCGATCGAGACTAGACCAGGGTTCGAATCCCATGCTGTTTGTAAGGAGTTTGTACATTCTCCCTGTGTCTGCGTGGGTTTTCTCCAGAGGCTCTGGTTTCCTTCCACTGTTCAAAACGTACAGGTGTAGGTAAATTGGGTGGCATGGATTTGTGGGTCAAAATGGCCTATTACCGTGCTACATGTCTAAATGTTTTAAAAGATATCATAAGTGTCTCAGTATTAACTCAAAAAGCCCATTGGTACACATTTTCATGATTTTAAATCTACTTGAATATTTTGATTTAAACTAAAAAGTATTTTGGCATCTTTTGAATTTCTCTGCCATAAGTAACAGACATCAGTGGAGATGCTGGATTAAATGAGAACTCTGTAAATCACCAAACACAAGGGTGGTGCATACAATTCTCAAGCAGTATATTTTTTTGTTGAAATGTCAATAAATGAACAACGAGTTCTTCTAAGAACATAACAACAACTAACTCGAGGTAATTCTTTGGCATCAAATAATATAAATAAAATGAGTACTTGTGCTTCTACAGTAAATGTTAAAACAGCAGGTTCTTTCATGCACAATGGAGTTATAGTTTCACTCAATCCATTCAGGAATATACGTATCAACTCATGAATTGATGATTTTTGATTATTTGCACACAGCACTAATTGGGTTGAAAAATTAATCTGTAGTATAGAGTGCTATTAGTAGTACAAAGCACACCATAATCTGTACAAACTACTGCCATTGACCTTCCTGCTAAACTCAGTTGGTGCATAATCCCATTATACAACACAAAAAAGAAAATGGAAGCACAACAGAGAACTGAGAAGGCACTTCTGTATGTAAATTTTATCAGTATAGAATGTGTTCTGTAGAGGCATGAAGACTTCTCAAAGGATCAGACTGTTGTCCGGCACCTGGGATAGATGGGACCATTCAGGCCCTGGAGTCGGCTTTGCCTCACTAAAATAAATTTACAAAACAATGATTAACCAAAAAATTGGATTCCAAAGGTACAAACATGATGACACATGCACTATCTTTAATTTGCAGACAATTTATATCATAAACCAGTGGTTTTCAAACTTTTTCTTTCCACTTGCATACCACTTTAAGTATTCCCTATGCCTTAGGTGCTCTGTGATTAGTAAGGGATTGCTTAAAGTGGTATGCGAATGGAAAGAAAAAGTTTGAAAACCACTGTTTTAACCGTACCTAATTGATTCATGATGTGCACGGTTTCATAATGCTAAAAGAAATGGGCCAATGGCAAATTTTCTCAAGCAAAATATTTCAGTAACAATTAGGTCCAGAGCAGTGGTTCTCAACTTTTTATTTCCACTCACATGCCATTTTAAGTAATACCTTACTAATTTTAATATAGAGATAGGAATTACTTAAAATGGCATGTGAGTGGAAAATAAAAGCTTCAAAACTTTGCTGAAAATTGTAGTGCTCATTAACATATTCATGTAAGATAGAGATGTATGCTAATTTTATCACTTTCTAATTTTAAAACTCAACAATCTTTCACAGTTTTTCCATTTAATGCTTCTTCACCTTGTATCCTAAACATCAGTTTTTTAGCACAACCCATCTACCAAATTAAACTATTTTTGTCTGCACATAATCAATAGAGAATAAATTCCCTGAACAAATAACTAATGTGAATTATTTGATTTTTTTAAAAATCAAGAACATAGATCTGGGCTTCACAATCTTGTGTTTCCATAAGAACAATTATGAATGGTATTGTGGTACTCCGATTAGCACTCCTGGCTCACAGCTCCAGCAACCTAGCTCCCATTCACAGTGCTGTCTGTGTGGAGTTTTATATTCTTCCTCTGACTGGGTGGGCTCGTTTCCTTCCACATCCTAAAGATGTACTGGTTGTTAAGAATTTACAATAGACAATTAACTTCTGACTATCCTTCTACACTAGGTGTTGATGGATGTGTGTGAAAAATAGACAAGTGGAAGAATGGATAACTTAGAATAGGTCTGAGTAAATATAGTGGTTCAAATGGCCTCCTATGTTGAATGGCAATATGAATCTGAAAGGTAGTACATCGAACTTCTTTGCTCACCAAAGTTCTGTGTAAGCATAGCAAAGCTTTGGTACTCCACCCTTATTGCAAAAAAGGTCAGTATTTCATTTGCCTTCTTAATTAGTTGATGTCTCGGCATCAGAACTGTGTCTCACATATGAAGACATCCACATCACTCACAACACAAGCATTCATTAACCTCACAATCCGTTAATATTCTGCTTTTCTATTCTTTGGAAGCTAACTTAATTTGTCACCACTCAAAACCTGCTTCACAATATACATTCCCCACCTATCTTTCTAAAGTCAACAAACTTAGTAGAGTACATATGAAATTAAAAAAGAAACTATGTAGATGCTGGGGTGAAGTGCAATACACAAATGTGCTAGAGAAACTCAGCCCGTCACGAAGTAAAGGATAACCAATGTTTTTGGCCAGACCATTTGTCAGGAATAAACGGCGCTTGGTTTCAAAAATAAGTAATTAACATAAATTGAAATATTGTAGTTCATTTTCTCTACATTGAACCCTCTGGCACTTCATTTGTTGCAGTTTGCTAATTTGAAATAGACCCATTAATCTCAACATGCCAGTTAACCAACGTGCTCAAAAACATGTGATCTTATCTTGTGGATTATTTTTTACATAGAGCCTAATCAAATGCTTTTTCGGAATACAAAAGAAAATAAAACTCGCTTTAGACTCTCCCGACTTTATTTCTTGATCGACATTGTGCCAACATTATAGCCATTGTTAGGTGACTTGGAGACTATTCTCATCAACAAATTTTCATTAACAGTGATCAAAACTCAATTTTAAACACATCTGTTCATCTCTCCTCAACATTATCTGGTTTATGAAAAACAATGTCAGTTTGAAGAAATGGCTCTCAGCACTGTTATCATTTGAGTAAAAGGAGGAAGTGTAGAGAAATTGGATAGGATAAAAATAAGTAAAGATGAGGTGCTTAAGAAGGTTGCCAGTATACAAAGTACACAAGCAAGACCTGGGGTTGAAGGTGCAAATGTGCTGTTGTTTGCTGAGAAATTTGTAAGGAAAAAGCTGGAGAGGATTTGGCAATGAATAAAACAGTACACATGAAGCTTACAAATTGAAATTTGGATAAAATTAAAAACAAGTTTTGTACAACTAATTCTGAATTATTTGATAAAGCAATATAGGGTGGATGTGTATGAGATCATGCATCTTGGAAAGAACAATGGAAGCAACATAAATTAGGTTGTGTAATTTCAAGAGCTGGTGGTGGGGATGCGTAGCTGTAGACACACACAAAGGTGGCAAGGCAAGTTAAAAGGATGATGTTACAATGGCATATACATAATGTTTGAGACAAACACTTTTTTTAAAATTTGCCCCTGTGCTCTACAGTTTTAAATTTTTAATCAAACAATGTATAATTAAAGTGCACGTTTCAGATATTATTCAAGGTTATTTATATACATTTTGGTTTGACCATGTAAAAGTTATGACACTTTTTATATATAGTCTCCTTATTTCACGGGACCATAATATTTGAGACATTTGGCTTCACAGATGTTTGTGAGTATTCAGGTATGTTTAATTGCTTCACTGGTGCAGGTATGAGAGCTAGGCTTGCTTCTATGCTTTTGGAGTCTGTAGTTGCCATTTTTCAACCTGAGGACTAGAGTTGTTCCAATGAAAGTCAAAGAAGCCATTATGAGGCTGAAAAACAAGAATAATATGGTAAGAGACATCACCCAAACTTTAGATGACCAAAATCAACAGTTTGGAACATCATTAAGATGAAAGAATGTACTGGTGAGCTCAGTAATGGTAAAGGGACTGATAGTCCAAGGGAGATCTCCACTGCTGATGACAGAAGAATTCTCATCACAATGAAGAAAAATCCCCAAACGTATGTTTGACAAGATCAGAAACACTCTTCAGGAAGCAGGTGTAGTTGTGTCGATGACTACGGTCCGTAAGACTTCATGTCTACACTGCAAGGTGAAAACCACCAATTAGCCACAAAGGATGGCCAAATAACAGTTTGCCAAGAAGTACTTAAGAGAGCCTGCAGAATTTTGGGAAAATGTCGTGGACAGATGAGACCCAAGATTATCCTTTATCAGTGATGGCAAGAGAAAAATGTAGAAGCTTATATGAACTGCCCATGATACAAAGCACAGCACATTTGCCATGGTAGGCACCTTGCAGTGTAGCCTCTGTATTTCTGTTCATGAAGTTTTTTGTGTATCCTGAAAGAATGTTTCTTCTCTGTCAGTCATATGTTTGGGGATTTTTCTTTATTATGATGAGAATTCTTCCGTCATCAACAGTGGAAGTCTTCCTTGGAATACCAGTCCCTTTGTGATTACTGAGCTCTCCAGTACCCTCTTTCTTCTTAATGTCGATCCAAGTTATTGGTTTTATTAATCCTACAGTTTGGGTGATATCTCTTACTGTTTTATTCTTGTTTTTCAGCCTCATCGTGGCTTCTTTTCCTTTCATTGGCACAACTCTGATGCTCATGTTGAAAAATGGCAACTACAGACTCCAAAGATGATCAAAAGCTTAGAAGCAAACCTATATACCTGCACCAATGAAGCAAGTAAACATACCTGAGTACTCTCAAACACCTGTGAAGCTAAACATTATGAAGGCCTGAAGTGAAGGGATTATGTATACATGGTCAAACCAAAATGTATATAAGTAACCTTAAATAAAATCTGGAATATGATCTTTAACTACATGTGAATTGTTTGATTACAAATTTTAAACTGATACATCAGCATAAAAAACTTTATAAAACTCTATAGAAAACCCATCTTCACCAGGTGCCTTTCCATTTGGCATGTCTCTTATTGCCCTTTCTATTTCATCTTCTGTAAAAGGTTTATCTTACTCTTGTCTATCTTCTTGATTCAATTGTGGCAAGTTAATATTTTCCAAGAAAGAATCTATTGCGTCTCCAGTTACATCTTTACATTCCGAACTATACAATTATTTATAGAAATTACAAAATTCCTCATTAATCTCCTTTTGATTAAAAGTAATACCTGATTTCTTTCTAATCGCTGGTATAATCCTAGATAATTGTTCCTTTTTTAATTGCCATGACAAAACTTTGAGCTTTCTCACCCCATTCATAAAACTTATGCTTAGTTCGATTCATTAAACATTCAAACCGATATGTTTGTAATTCGTTATATTTAAATTTTAAATTAGTTAACTGATTCTTTTGCGTTTCGGTAGCATGTTTTTGAAATTCTTTTTCAGTAGCAGTTATCTTTTCCTTTAAGTCTTCAATCTCTTTAATTCTCTCCTTTACTTTAGAGGCATAACTGATCATTTGGCCTCACAAAAAAGCTTTCATTGCATCCCATAAAACAAAATGACTAGAAACAGAATTACAGTTAATACCAATAAAAATTTCAATTTGCTGTTTTAAAAAACTAATAAATTCTGGTTTTTGTAATAGCATAGTATTAAATCTCCATCTTGAAGCTTTCTGAACATCTTGTGAATTCAAATATTTAACCTGTGTACAGGTGAAAGTACAGTGACCAATTCCTGGCACCATATTTCATTATGTTGAAGACTCGAAGAGGCTGCAGGACAGATTTACTAGAATATCCTACTCACACTGGTCCCAACTGCCTGGATTTGACTCTATGGCTCTAAACCCATCCTATCCATGCAATAGTACCTGCCTCAACCAGTTCAGGCCCTTTAGCCCTCAATGTTGTGCTGAGCTACATATTTCTTTTTAAAAAAGTACTAAAACCTCCCTACCCCATAACCCTCTATTTTTATTTGATCCATGTGTCTAAGAGTCTCTGAAATGCCCCCAATGTTTCAGCCTCCACCACCATCCCTGGTAAAGGGATTCCAGGCCCCCACAAAAAACAGTTAACCGTGATATCTCTCCTTAACTTTGTGCATATGTCCTTTGTTGTTTGCTATTCCTCTCATCCTTATATGCTCCAAAGAGAAAAGTCCCAGCTCTGTTAACCTTGCCTCATAAGACTTGTTTTCTAATCCAGAAAATATCCTGGTAAATCTCCTTTGCACTCTCTCCATAGCTTCCATATCCTTCCTATAATGAGGTGATCAGAACACAATACTCTAAGTGTGGTGTTACCAGAGATTTGTAGAGTTGCAACATGACCTCCCAACTCTTGAATTCAATCCCCCATTAATGAATCGCAACATCCCATGCGCCTTCTTAATTATCCTAAACTTTTGCGGTGCCCTTGAGGGATGTATGGATTTGAACCCCCAGGTCCCTCTATTCATCCACACTCTTAAGTAACCAACCATTAACCCTGTACTCAGCCTTCTCGTTTGTCTTTCCAAAATGCATCACATCACATTCATCTGGATTGAAATCCATCTGCCACTTTTCTGCCCAATTCTGCATTCTGTCTATATCCTCTTGTAACCTCTGACGATCTTCAGCTCCATCCACAACTCCTCCAACCTTCATGTCATCCACAAACTTTCTGACCCATCCTTGAGCCTCTGGCAGGAAAGACTTCCCCTTCATCAAAGATGGTAGAGGTCTTAACCATGTCTGCACTATTTCCCTCATTCCTATTCTCACCTTTCCTCTCTCACAGAGCAAGAACAAGATTGTTATCACCTTTCATCCAGCAGCCTTCATATTCAATGGATCAACCTTAGTAATTTCTACCACCTTCAACAATATTGACCCATCAGGCACATCCTTTCTTCCACTTCCCTTTCAGCATTCCAGCAACCATTTTGTCCCTATCCCTCCAGTTCACTCTTCTGCCTCCACGAGTACTCATTCACCTTCTCAGGCTCTCTGCCCATGCCAATTGCAGGAGGTGAAATACCTGCCCTTTTACTTCTCTTCTTCCTACCATGCAACCAACCAGTCTATCCAGGAAAACCATTGATTCACTTCATTCTTCCAATTTAATTTACTCACAATGTGAACCCTTCTGCATTAGGGTACATCAATGTTGACCTGATAACTGCTTTGCAGAAAACTTTTATTCCATCAACAAGGGTGACCCTGACCCTCAAGCTGCCTGTCTGTTTAATTCTCCACTCCAACCTTAGGGCTCTTACAATGTTCCAATGAACTGCAACACCATTTTAAGGAGTAACTAATCTTTAACACAGCAATAATCTCAGTAAGTCAATATTTCCAGTTTAGGACAGAGCCATCAGTTTTGATGAAAAGTCATCAACCCCCATTGTTAACTCAATTTTGGCCACTTCATAGATGCTGCCTGATCTTTGGTATAATGAAGATTTTTTTCAAAACTACAAGTCATAGATTTAACATTCCCCAGGAAAGAATCTGGAGCAAATAAGGATAATGTCAGCAATTTATGATCTAGAATGCAATACCTGCACTGCATGGTGAAACCCTTCTCAATTACTTCTTCTGCAAAGGAGTAATTCACAAAGATACAGTAAATAAGTTTATTAATGGGGCTCTCTGGATGGCTCATTCAAAGAGCTTGCAGAAGCACAGTGGTAAAACAACTTTGTTCTGTACTGTATCTTCCAAGCACTCTAAATCTTTTCTGCATTCATTCCTAAAATATAGCGCCTGATCACCAAAATTTAAATTAATAAGAAATAAATGGTGCTCTATTACATCTGCATATTTCATGCAGGCTTGGCATAGTTTTGACATTTCATATTGAAATTTTGAAGAATCAAACCGTATCCAAAATGTATCATAATTAAGCTACAGTTGAAATCAATTGATTTTTGTATGAGACTGAGAGTTTCTTGCATTTCAAAATATTTTCTATAGCAGCGGTATCTCCACTGGCCTTATTTGTTTGTGTGACATGGAATACTCTAAGATCATTCTGTTGCTACTAAGTCTCTGTGACTCAGAACACATTGAACTGTTAATTTATTGCTTCCCAATTAAGGGATTTATGATGAGAAGCTGAAAGATTGGATTCTCATTCCCCAATGAATAGGGATTCTTTCTATTCCAAACATTAGGAAAATTATTAAAAGTTAAACAAAATAATTAGATTTGAGTCTGGTTTTGTAATGAGGTTTTCAGAGTTGGTTGTGGTGATTTTTCATAAATCTTTTTCAACATAACCATTCCACTAAAACTTAAAATGATATTAGAAAATGGATGGAGAAATATCATCTTAAAATGCAGAAAATAAAGTAAATTCAATTTGAAAAATCATTAAGTGCAGAGTATTATATGCTCAAGATGTTCTATCACAGTATGAACTTTTTGAGAGCCCTTGCCAGCAAATAATGTATTTTACTGGGAGGTGTGTGTGTGTGTGCGTGGTGTGTGATTGTGTGTGTGTCTGTCTGTGTGTCTGTCTGTGTGTGTGTGTGTGTGTGTGTGTGTGTGTGTGTGTGTGTGTGTGTGTGTGTGTGTGTGTGTGTGTGTGTGTGTGTGTGCGTGCGCAGCCCAATTCAATGAAACTTCACTAATCTCAGTCTCTCAGATCGAGACTTTTCAATGTTAATCAATCACAGAAGCTAACTCCAGAAATTATCTCAGAAATTAAATAATGTGCCCTTTAAAAGCAGATAATTATTCAGAAAATAGCACTGCTCATTTTAAAATAAGGCTTACAAACAACATAATTAAGGAAAGGTGGTGGTAATTCTGAATGGAGGTTATGGCAACATTCTTTGACTTTACATGCCGTAGGTGAGAAACTGCTTCCAAGTGGCATTTTTCAGTTCTTTAACATACAAAAATATATATTTTTAAACTCTCAGCTGAGAAAAGGGTATTATAAAGGAAGAAATATCACTGCAGCAGACACAGAATTGCTCATTAATGCAATCAATCTTTTTTATAAAAAAATATCCAAAATTATTAATCAGAAAAAAGAATTGTGTCAGCAAGAAAAGCAGGAAAAAGCAGTGGAGGAAAAAGGAAGGGAATAAATCTGCACTCAGAGAAGGGAAAGTTGGTGTAGTCCAGCAAAAGGGCAGTGTAAAGCACTGCCAATTCAATTAGGGAGGCTATGACCAAAAAAATACTATATACTTATATGTCCTCCAGTTCCAAAGCTGAGAATCTAGGCCAGGAACCATCTGCTCTGTTAATGCGAGCTGAAACAAAAATTGGATTGTTAAGAACTCCTGCAAAACAAGATGCTGCTGGGAATCTAAGCAATTCATTAAGAAGGCAAAACATCCTCTGACGCAGGAAATAAGAAATTTTTTTAAAAAAAACAGAAAATGCTGGAAAATTTGGCAATCAAGCAGTATCTGCAAAAGTTCTGATGACAAGTAGAAAAATCCCCTCTATTTCACTCTCTACAGATGCTGCCAGACTTAAAATGTCAGCAATTTCTTACAAACCCATTAAGATTTTTTTTCCACAACTTTTGGAACTACCACATATAGTGGATGTTAATATATTGGACTAGCGGGGATCTTCAGATTCTGCTAAATTCAAACATGGAGGTCTTAAATGCTTTTTTAAAAATTATATTTTGCTACTAAGCCAATTTACTTTTTTCCATGAATTAAATCCAGCTTTGAATGGTTGGATAACTCAACCCATTGAAAGTGCTTAGATTTATACATAGTCTCAATCAGCAGAGATGTATACATTTCTTCATGAGTACATTCTGAGCATGTTCCACCCCAATAATTAACTAGTGGAATATCATTGTCATGTGAATTAGTGGTAAATTGCTCTGATTTTGTAGCACTGATCAGTCAGTTAATTTTCACTACAACCTTCTGGTAAATTGATTCTGTTCAGTGAAATTATCCACCCACCTCACTTCAGTTTCTTAAACCTGTAAACATTCAATCAAATCTATCTGATCAGCTGTGCTCTGTTCTTCTCCATCTATCTGATCAGCTGTGCTCTGTTCTTCTCCATCTATCTGATCAGCTGTGCTCTGTTCTTCTCCATCTATCTGATCAGCTGTGCTCTGTTCTTCTCCATCTATCTGATCAGCTGTGCTCTGTTCTTCTCCATCTATCTGATCAGCTGTGCTCTGTTCTTCTCCATCTATCTGATCAGCTGTGCTCTGTTCTTCTCCATCTTGCCCAACTTGGTTTGCAATCATTTCCCTCCTCTATGTTACATTTTCATCGTTAGGTCACTGCAAGTGTCTCATATTTATAAAGCTTTTCCATGTTTTTTATTACATCTGTTTCGAGGACTTGCTAGATGTACTACTTCTTTACATCAGTGTTGCTCTTTAGCAATAATACAGAGAATGTGGAGGTTTGGTACGACACCAGAAACCCTGGCAAATTTCTACATAGGTGTGGTGGAAAGTGTGTTGACTGGCTGCATCTCAGTCTGGTAAGGGAACACCAATACGCCTGAGCATAAAGCCCTCCAAAAGTTAGTGGACACAGCCCTGGACATCACAAGCAAATCCCTCCCGACTACCGAGTACATCTATAGGAAATGCTGCTGCCACCCAGCACAAACTCTGTTCTTGCTGTAACCATCAGGAAAGAGGTGTAGGTGCCACAAGACTCACACCACCAAGTTCAGAAACAGCTGTTATCCCTCCACCATAAGACTCCTCAATGACAAACTCAATCAGAGACTCATTTAAGGACTCTTGTGAACTTAATTGATTTTCTTTGTTCTCTCTGTATTGCAGTCAGTTTGTTTACATTTGTTATCTGTTTACAGCTCTTTTACATGTTTATGCTGTGGACCGTTTGTTTTTTGCACTACCACTTAATAGTAATTCTACCTGGCCTGCAGGAAAAAAGGAATCTTAGGGTTGTATGTGATGTCATGTATGTACTCTGACAATAAATCTGAAATCAGATATAAGATTGCATCTTAGAATGAACTCCATTTTTATTTGTTATGTAAAATAACCTCTCTGCTCAGTAAGACTAAGAATGGCACATTTGGAAGTGGAAATCCACCAGGAGGGGAATTTGGGCTTGAATGCAGAGCTCAAACAAGTGTAAAAAACATATTAAACAAGATTTTTTTTAAATAGAAATTGTATGGCAGTTGGATTTTATTTGTTAAAAAAATCAAAATGTTCTCTGCCATCTGTAAGAATTGGAACAACAATGTTAATCAGGCAATTTAAAATGAGACCCTGAATCTCCACAATGAGATCAAAAAATATGTCGGCCCAAAACAACATTAATCTGATTACATTAAATATTACATCTGTTTCAATACTCTGCTTTAGAAATGGCAAATACAAATTATTTTATATTACCCCAAATACTAAAATTAATTAAAAGCTGAAAACTAAAATTAAACATTTTAGCTTCTGAACTCTTCTAACAGCAACATAGTGACAACAAAGGAAGCCTTCTTACCAAGATCATTGTTGCTCATTACAGCATTGGATGCTCGAAGCCTTGGACCTTGCTGCGTGAAATTATAGCCGAATTTCAGAAGGGCTGGATTTTGCTCCAACATATTTGCGATTTCCATTTCTACTTTATTACCCAACTGCTGGCACTGTAAATACAAAGGATACATCGTATACTTCAATAAACTGCATTTATATGAGAATCCTGACATAACTAAATGACCCTGAGCACTTTAAAGGAACAGAAGCATTGACAGATATCACAATTCCATTGTCCTTGTACATAGCCAACTGTTTAATTTGGGACTAGTCCAGGAAAAGAACCTCACCTTAGAAAAACCTTCTTTTAAACACTAAGGAAATATACAATTGAAATTAGTTTATATATATGTATATTTTAAACCAAAACAGAACGTATCTTACCTGATTGTCAATTTTAAGTTCAACCAATGAGTTGTTGTATTGGAGGGCTTTCACTAGAGCCAGGATTCCATTACCAGTGATAAAATTGGACTCCACATTCAAACTCTTCAATGTTTTGTTAACTTTCAGCATTTCTGCAAAAGACTTGAGAAAGAGTTGAGAAATAGTAAAGCATATATAAAGCCATCAAACATCATTGATAATATTGTTGAATACCATACACTGAACACAATCTGTCTTAAATACCAATAGTTCATTTGCATGACCAGAACTGATTGCAAATACCTGCTCAATCAAACTGTTCTACATAACATTAATTCTGGAATAAATCTGTCAATTCAGTGGAATTCCAGGATCCAGGATTCAATGTATTCCTGTAATTTTTTGGGCATGTTTTTATTCTTGTAATAACATCAAACAAACAATTTTTAGTGTGCAGCCTGCAAAATTATAATATAATTCCATAAAATTCTGCTTATTATTACTTTGTATGGAAAGAACCATTCACCAATAAAGTCATTGGAGGGAATCCGAAAAGTATCTTGCTTAGAAAGGAATTCAGATTGATTTCCTGTAACACTTCTCACTTTTTTGTCCTCTAACATATCTGTAACACTCTGCATCGTTCTCTTTCACCACTTCACATCTTACATTCTTTGATTTTTCTCTTTCTCATGACTACTCTGTCTTAATATTCTCTTAACAATCCTTTGCCCCTTCATTATAATCCTCCCCAATTGCAATGTTAGTCTTCCTGAGATTTGGCAGGATTGATAGGAATCAATTCTGAACACAGACCATTAGGCTTTGTTAATTTTCTCCATAGCTTTATACAATAAGGAAGATAGTTAAAAACTGGGAAGGAAGTAGGATCAGACACACAGCTCCAGAGTAAAGATTATGTTTATTTTATTCTATTCTATTTTGAGTACTTCTAGAAATAAAGTCTATTTAGTAAAAAAAAAACAAATTGGTAAAAAAATGGCTATTTGGTAAAAAGAGATCTGGAGGAAAGGGGTCAACGCAGGAAATAGATAATCCAAAATAGGGTTCTAAATCAAAATGACAGTCCAAAAACTTAGAAATACCACTTATAATATGTGGAGATTGGGTGTCCTATTTCAAGTAGGTGATGCAGAATACCTTAAAGCAAAATGGATGTGAAGTGGTTACAATGGCTGCCTGGCAGAGCTCTCTTTATTGTTGTTACACAATAGCGCTGCCTGTTGACCCAAGTCTTGTATAAAGATGTCAGTTCAGATTTGATACATTCCTGGAGTCACCATGTGACCTTTCTCTTCCTGCTTCCACACTCCTGTATTTGATTGAGGGTAAGAGGAGAGTTTGAGGTGCTTCGCTGATCGAGAAGAAATGAATCCAAGCTTGAGACAGCAATTTTTAAAATTTGTGTGAGAAAATGGACCATTCAGGAAAACAACAAACTTTTGCAAATGTGGCACTTTAAATGTCACACAAACATTAATATATTACAATATGCCAAATTATCAGAGAGAGAGAACCAAACACAGATGCAATGTTTTGACACTAAAAGGCCAAAGTTATTGAACCGTATCTTTCAAAGTTATTGAGCTCCCATTCCATTTTGATTTATTTTATTTTCATAATATTTTGGTTAAATAGCAACCTTATAAAAATGTTGATATTGAATTATTAAAACACAGGAAATTCTTTGCAGAACAATCTGAGAAATCAGTAGATCTTGGAATATATCATCAGTGACTCAGGCAAGTGGCTACAAATAATAAGGGCAAAAACACTGCGGCTTTTTATCAATCAACCAACTTTTATACCACCTGACTAGATCTGGCATTCTCTGTTGGTATTTCAGTGGTCAATATAAATCTGGGCACATAATTTTAAATCATGAAAAAGGATGGCTGGATAGATGTAGATAAAGAATAGCTAGAAATGATTCATTTACATGTATTAAATAATAATACAAATGTTCCAGGCATTCTCAAGTTTCCAATATGTAGTAGCCTTCTGTCTTCTTTCTTCCTGTCTATCTCTTAATTCATTTGCAGTTACGTACATTAAGTTTTTTGTGCTCTGCACCAACTTAGTTTTGAATTATTTACTCTTTATTTGCTCTTATTATGAAAAATAAACTATTTTCTACATGTACCTTTTCAGTAAAGCATAATCATTCTTTAATCTTTCATTATTAATTATACTTACAATAGCAACGGGATCATTACTTCGGGTTCCTACCATGCTGAATTTCTTTACATGTATATTGTCCTTCAAAGCTTCTGCATATGCTTTCAGTGTGGCAAGGGGAATGTTCTAGGAACAAAATTTACACAAGATAATTACAAATATGGTAAAAAAAATATATATTTAAAGCTTGATTTGTTTTGCACTTTAAATCTTATCCATTCAGTTGTTCCAAATATTTACCACCCATTTTTCTGGATTATTAGCCAGAAGTTATAGATCTTCAGGCCTCTTTAATCAATTTGATGTCCTTTGTAACCCAACTCACAGTATATTCAGTTTACTTTTTTCCCTCATATATATGTATATCTACGAGCCTCCAGATGAGTCCATCAACCCCACGCCCCCTCCCCAGCCCACCTTCACAACCACCCCACCAGAAATTGATAGTAAATAATGCAAAGTAGGACAACTTTAGCTAATGAAGATCATTACAGAGCTGTGTTCTTAAAGTTTTTGCTCCTCTCTGAAATCCAAAGAATGTGTTGTCAGATTTTTGTTAACCCATTCTCCAATTTTTAAACCTTGCAAGTTACCATAGAACCTAATTAAATTAACAAATCTTATCCTCTATGACCGTGACCACAACACATTATTCCTATCTCATTCTTGAGATGCCTGTAGCCTCTGGCGTGGTGAGTTTATTTCTTCCTCCAACAAGCCTTACAGTTATATTACACAGAAAGAGGTCCTTCAGCCCACTCGTCCATGCTGACCAAGTTGTTAGTCCCATTGTCTGCATTCAGATCAAATCCCCCTAAGTAGTTCTTTTAAACATTGTAGTTTTACTTACTTGATGAGCTATCAATAACTCCAAAGAATAGAAGTTACTTGACTGAAAGGCTTTTATTACCATAAACTGAAGGCACGTCTCATGTTGTTGACCCGAGACTCAAGCTTGTTCTGGGGGAGGGGTTTTGGCATTGCCGCCTTTATTAGGGGAATCAAGGGGAAGGAGCCACAGGTACAATCAGTAAGGGGCGGGCCAGCCATACACATACAAACAGTATTAACAGTGGTTCCACCACATTCACCCCGCTCTCTTAACAGACACCCAGTGGGGTGAAGTGGGTTCCATGTCCATCACAAATTCAGTCTGTCCGGAGGTCTTGTCCACCAATGTGGACATCGTAGTGTGGGCTGTGGCTCGGCTGTTAACTCCTGGATGTTCTGGTCGTTGTCAGTGAGTGGGGTTTCTGGCAACTGAACTGAGACAGTTGGGGCGGGGCTGGGGCAGGGTAACATGATATGTGATGGGTGTTCATGCGGAGTAGATGTACTGGTTGGTTGGCCGGACTCCTGGGGTCTCCCGTGCACACCAGTTCCCAAATGGACACAGTGTCCTCATGCCCATCTGGGTACGCCACATGAGCGTATTGGGGGTTGACATGGAGGAGATGGACCCTCTTGACCAGTGGGTTGGACTTATGGCTTCTCACATACTTCTGGAGCAGGACTGGCCCTGAGAACATCAACCAGGATGGCAGCGTGGTCCCTGACCCAGACTTCCTGGGGAAGGAAAACAACCTTTCATGAGGGGTGGCATTGGTTGCAGTGCATAGGAGGGATCTAATTGTGTGGAGTGCTTCGGGGAGGACCTCTTGCCAGTGGGAGACAGACAGGCTTTTTGACCTCAGGACTAGGAGGACAGCCTTCCAGATGGTGGTGTTCTCCCTTTCCACCTGGCTGTTCCCTCGTAGGTTGTAGCTGGTGGTTTTGCTTGTGGTGATACCTCTGGCCAGCAGATATTGACGCAGCTCATCACTCATGAAAGAGGACCCCCGGTCGGTATGAATAAAGCAGGGGTATCTGAACAGAGTGAAGAGGTTGTTCAAGGCTTTAATGATGGTGGCAGAGGTCATGTCCAGTCAGGGAATGGCAAACAGGAAACATGAGGTGAGTACTCATCTGTGATGTTGAGGAAATACACATTGAGGTTCGAAGAGAGAAGGGGGCCCTTGAAATCCATGTTCAGGCACTCAAAGGGATGGGTGGCCTTAATCAGGTGCAACCTGTATGGCTTGGAGAAGTGGGGTTTGCTCTCTACACAGACCTGGCAGTTTTTGGTCATCATCCTGAACTGAATAGGGGAGATTGCGAGCTTTGATGAAATGGAAGAACCTGGTGACCCCAGGGTGGGAGAGATCAGTGTGGAGGGCTTGTAAACAGTCTATCCGTGCATATGCGCAAAGTTCATCGGGACAGTCTTGTTGAGTTTTCCGGGTCAGTACAAGATCTCATAGTTGTAGGTGGAAAGTTCAATTCTCCACCTCAAAATCTTGCTGTTCTTGATTTTTCCCCTCTGCTTGTTATTGAACATGAAAGCGACTGCACATTGGTCAGTCAGCAGGGAAAATTATTTGCTGGCAAGATAGCGCCTCCAGTTCCATACTGCCTCAACGATGGCCTGGGCCTCCTTCTCAATGGGCCTCCTTCTCAATGCCTTTAATTTCAGGGCCTTGGAGGATGTGAGATAAAAATGCTACAGGTCTGCCACCCGGTTAAGTGTGGTGGCCAGGGCAAGTTGGACGCACCAGTCTTCACCTGGAATGGGATGGATTTGTCGACAGTGTGCATAGCAGCCTTGGCAATATCACTTTTGATGTGGCTGAAGGCTTCACGGGCCTTTGCCGACAGGGGAAATGAGGTGGCTTTTATGAGGGGGTGGGCCTTATCCGCATAGTTGGGGACCCAATGGGCATAATAGGGGAAAAACCCCAGGCACCTTTTCAGGGCCTTGAGGCTGTGGGGAATTGGGAGTTCCAACAGATGGGCGCACACAATTAGGATTGGGGCCAATAGCTCCTTTCTTTACGATGCAGTATAGCCATGAGTGATGTGCACTCATGAATACACATTTATCTTTGTTGTAGGTGAGGTTCAGGCTTTTGGCTGTCTGGAAGTATTTCCAGAGGTTGGTCCTGCAGATCGTGTCGAGGTAGGGGAATGTGACCAGTGGCCTGTGCTTGACCACTATTTGGTTCATCTCCTTCAGAAGATGGAGACTCCATTGGTGACCCCAAAGGGGACCCTCAGAAAGTGGTAGAAGTGGCCATCCACCTTGAACACAGTGTACTGGCAGACCTCTGGGTGGATAGGGAGCTGGTGCTATGCCACCTTTAAGTCAATGGTGGAAAATATCGGATATTGGGCGATTTGGTTTACAGTGTTGACTATGTGAGTGAGGGGGTCCAGTTGCGTAAACCTGTTAATGGTCTGATTGTAGTCAACAACCATTCGGTGTTTTTCCCTGCTCTGAAACACCACTACCCGAGCTCTACTGGGTTTGATGATCCTCTCATTCAGGAGCCGTCTCACCTCTGATTTGATAAAGGCTCAGTCCCCAGCACTATATAGCCTGCCCTTGGTGGTGATGGCCTTATAGATGAGGGTGAGGTCAGCAAACAGAGATGGAGGGCGGGGGGGGGTGGTGGGAGGGGTGGGGGGGGTTGGTCTGGAAGGTGGAGATCCTGTAGGTCACGTACAGTGAGCAGATCCCGACTTGCTGGTTGGGCACATTCTGATGGGAGGGCGGGAGGGTTTAAAAACTGTTGGTTGCAGACTGTGAGGGGGGAATGGGGCCTGTCATATTCCATAGTGACACTCTTAAGGAGGCACTGAAAGTAGTACAGGCGAGCAGAGCTGTGGCATCACAAGGAGTTTAAAATTTTTATACTCTGCGCCACACACGGTCAGCGTCACTATGCAGCTGCTGCAGATCTCTGTCGAGTGGGACTTAGAGGCCATGGGGTCACTAACTCACTTGTCTCACTGCAAGGGAGTAACGCTGCTTCGTGGCAGGGTGGATGAAGCTCTCTGTGCTCCCGCTATTGAACAGGCAGCTTGTCTTGCATCCATTTACCTCGATGTCTATTCATGACCTGGCAAGCTGATGAGGGCTGCTTTGGTCGAGCATGACTGAAGCCAGAGTAGCGTCACTGTCTGATCCATTATACTGGCTAATGATCTGGTCAGATAGTGGCATCCAAGATGGCAACCCCCATGGCACGCACGTGACACTGTTGTTGTTCATCGAAAGTGGCATCATCCAAGACGACGGTGGCCCCCACTGTCCACACAGGCCGCTGCTTGGGTTAGAAGGTTGCTTGGGATTTGCATACCTTCGCGTAGTGCCCTTTCTTCCTGCAGCCGAAACAGACCACTGGGCAGCGCTTCCTTGGGTGCCTTTGCTGGCCGCAGAAGTAGCACTTTGGGTGCTTGCCAGTGGGGACGGCCATAGTCAGGTCAGGACGTGTGATCCAAGATGGCATCACCCATGTTCCCAAGGCGGCAGCCACATTATCAGTCAAAAAAGAGACCTCATTGCGGAGGTCTACTTCCAGAATTTTGCTTTGTTCGATTGCTTTCTGCAGCTTCAGCTCATCATTCTAGCAGTCACTAGCAAATGTGATCCGATCAGTGTACTCTTCTGCTGATGCAGCAGCGCAGCCACAGGCCCAGGTTGCTTCTTACACGTGGCTAGGACGTGCCTGGCATAGACTCAATGCACCTGGGCCAGGTACTGGCCTTTCAGAATGTCCACTGCTTCAGTGAATGTCTCGCAGTCTCTGACCATCGGGTAAACTCAGTGCCCGGCCCGTGAGAACAGTAAGTGCAGCTTATCTGCGTCGGATTTGATGATCGTGGTGGAGGCCAGCAGAAACATGTTGAAAAAGCGTAGCCAGAGTTCAAACCTGTCAGAGGCTTCCAGTGATCGCAGGTCGATTTTCAGCCTCTCTGGTCTCAGCAACTTGTCCATTCCAAAAAGATTATGGTAATTAAATTGATGAGCTTTCAATAACTCCAAAGACTAGAAACTACCTGACCGATAGGCTTTTATTACCATAAACTAAAGTAACATCTCGTTGCTGACCCGCGATCCGAACTTGTTCTGGGGCCAGGAGTTATGGCGTTGCCATCTTTATTAGGGGAATCAAGGGGGAGGAGCCACAGGTACTATCAACAAGGGGCGGGTCAACCATACACATACAAACAGTTAACAGTGGTTCCACCACATTACCTTTACCATTTCCTCTGCAGGTTGTTCCAAAATCCACTACCCTCTGTGTGGAAAAAGTTGCCCCTTTTAAATCTTTCCCCACTAACTTAAATCTATATACTCTAGCTTTACACATCTCTTCTCTGCCTTTAATTGAAAGTAAGGTGGTACCAAATAACTCACTCATTTTGTGGGAATTATGTTGGAAAAGAAAACCTTTAATAACTACAGTATGTAATCATATTCTTTGTCCTTGCCCAATTTCAAAATTACTTATCCACTGGCAGCTACTAAAACATCTCTAACTGTAGCTTCAATCTCTTCCCAATGTTGACTCTGAAGTTCTCCTAATATCCACCTTGCATGCTGCCTGCAATGATTTGAAAAACTGAAGGAAGCTTCCACATCAACATGTACTTCACTCAGCATTATCTCACCACCACCTTTCTCAACTTCGATCATGGCTCTATATTTTCAGGCAGCTTGTACATTATGTAATCTTAGATGAACTGGAATTCTTCCAATTGAACCCATTGCCTTTTGAACTTAGAAATTTAACTAGTCCTGGAATATGCCAAGATAAAATGACAAGAAATTGGTGTTTACCATTAAATAATACAAATGTTTAAAACCCAACTTATTTGCAACATAAATACAAGATCTGCAGATACATGAATCTTTTTTTCCTTTTAAAATGTTTTTATTAATTTGATAGAGAGAATTATTACATGTAGATATTAATAATATAGCTTTTATATAATGCAATACAAGATATGAATCATATCAATTTATAAAATATCTTATAATTCTCAATAAAAGTGAAATATCCTTAAGAGAATTTCACCTCATATTCTAATATTGAGATATACATCAATCTCTTCTAGTTGTAGAAAAAACAAAAATAAGAACAAAAGAAAAAAAAGACTCTTTATCACAGATTCTTAGGATTAAATTAGAACCGTCCCCTTTTATTGCTTTATTTAGTTATTCTCTAGAAGAGAATTCAACACAAAAAAGTATAGTAGCTTTAACTTCATTGATGGCCAGACAAGCAATTTTGCTAAGACAGAGTAATACCAACTCGTATGCAATGGTAACAGGATGTTATGTCTTGCTTGACTTTGGAGAAAATTAGATCTAATGTTAAAGAGATCAAGGTTGAATTTGACAAAATATGGGCCCCATTCATGGACTATTATCATAATTTAATTACTTAGGCAGGGGTGCTCTGGGAGTTTTCTATCCAATGGTTGAGAACCAATATTTGATTCTTTACAGTTTCTTTGCTGGCGATCAAGTTTAGTGGGTGGGTTTAGATTAGATACGGGAATCTTGAGCAAACAATTAGAAATTGAGGGAATTCAATGGGTCAGAGAGCACCTATGAATAGTCAGTGTTTCAGTTGAGACTCATTGACTCTTTCTATCTTCCCCTTATTTGTTCATCTGTTAGTTCTTTAACCAGAACATTTTAGGTAAAAAAAAAAACCCTTAATCTGGAAAGAAGATCAAAAGGGTTGTATGTAGCAGTGGAAACAACAGCCCAAAAGGTACATAAATTATTTTCTCCCTGAGAGTTATACATTACGGAAATAGGCCATCAAATTCACACAAATAAGCACCCAGCTGCAATAATCCTACATTAATCCAATTTTATTCTCCCTAGCAACCCCTTCAGGTTCTACCACTAGTCACCCTCATTACAGGTGCAATTTATAGTGACCAATTAAGCTACCAACCTGGTATATGGAAGGAAACTGAAGCAGACAGAGGAAGCCCACACACCAATATGGAGTATTGAGTTCAGGATTGAACCTGAAACGGACTGAAACTGAAAGCCAACAGCTCTACTCGCTGTGTCACCATCCCACACCACAGTACCATCTATCAAAAGTTCAAATTATATCAAATAATAGACAGTACAGTAAAATTCCTGTTATTCAGGTTTCAAGCAACCAGCAGCCTCACGCATCTGTCAAAAATAATTGTGGAAAATAAATATGTAAAAAATACAGAAGTTTAAAATTGGCATGCCACACCATTAGTTTATCTCAAGCAACTGGAAAATTCTCTTATCCATCATCCACAAATCTCCATTGGTGCCTGACCCCTATGAGAAAACACAGAGGCCTGATTTAACCAATTTACTGAAGTATGAAAGTTAACACTTTTAGATTAGCAACAATTCATGGATAATCTTGCCTTTGAGGCAGAGTTTAGTGGTGTTGTTGGGGCAAGATAATAGAAGTTCTAATCTGCACCTAATGTCCTTTCAGGACATTATAAACACTAAGACCATGAGGATAAAGTGGGAAGTTTGTTGCATTGTCCAACATGAAATCAACTGATCAGGACAAAAGAAATAAAAATAAGACAAGAAGTGCAAACATTAATATAGATTTAACTTTACTATTCAAAGGATACATAATATGACCACAATATACTTCATAAGCAAAGGAAAAAAAAATAGGCAACTTACCACATCACCAGCATCTACACACAACACATTATGCTCCGTAATTTCCGCCACTTACATGATCCCACCACTAAACACATCCTCCCCTCTCCTCTCTCTGCCTTCTGTAGGGACTACTACCTCCATAACTCCCTCATCCACTCTACATTGGAGAGACTGGGCACAGACTGAGAGATCACTTTGCTGAGCACATTCTCTGAATATACATCAAGTGACAGGGATCTCCCAGTGACCAAACATTTCAATTCTGTGCCTCACTCCCATACTTTTTTTTTAAACTTTATTTATTCATTCAAAAAACAAATAATATGACATATGCAGCAATTAAACATGAACATTTTTTAATATATAGAAAAAAAAGAAAAGAAAAGAACCCCCCTCTTCAGCCAACTCTCCTAAGGAGAGCCATAAAAAAGAAAAAAGAAAGAATATTTAAAAAAAGTTAAATATACATATTAAAATCTAATCAATATAAATTGAAATGTAAATATTCTGAGTATAACAGCCACTTATTAATTTAAATATTATAATTATCATGCAAAACATACATAATTTTTTCCATTATTAAACAATATTTCATCTCATTATGCCATTTATTAATATCAATCATATTTGTATCTTTCCATGTACTAGCAATACATTTTTTCGCTACGGATAAAGCTAAATATACAAAAGCAAGCTGAAACTTATCTAATCCCAAGCCTTTCAGAGGTTGCAAACTACCCAATAAAAATACTGTTGGATCTAAAACTATTTTAATCTTATACAGATATTCTAAAAACGATTGAATTTTCTTCCAAAAAGATTGTATATGTATACATAACCAAACAGCATGAAAAAAGTTCCAACCGTATCACCACATCTAAAGCACAAATCTGATTCATTAAAACCATATTTTTTTTAATTTTTCAGGTGTCAAATATAATTGATGTAAAAAATTGTAATTAATCATTGCATAATGTGCATTTATCAATCTAGTTACACTATCATTACAAATATCTAACCAATCCTCTTCAGAAAAAGTAAAACCAATATCCACTTCCTATTTAATTTTAGATCTATCCGAACCCTTTTTATCCATACCATCCTGTAATATTTGATACATAAATGAAATATAACCCTTCTCTGGTAACTTCATAAGAGAAGTCTCAAATTTAATCATTTTAGGTAAAATCATATCTCTACCAAACATACATTTTACCAAAGATCGAATTTAATAATAAAGAAATAAAGAATTCTTATCAATACCGAAATCTTCCCTCATCTGATTAAAAGATAAAAACTTACCCTCTTTAAAACAATCTCCCAAATTTTTCACACCTTTAAATCTCCAATGCAATAAACTTTGATTATGTATTGAAAAAGAAATAAGTTGATTATTATACAATGGAGTCAAAGCCAATAATTTACCCCTAAAACCTATCATTTTATTTTTCTTTATCCATAACTTCTTTAAATGTTTTAGTATAGGCACATTATATTGTTGTAACAAATTTATATTCAACCTAAACAAAAATTGATGTATTTCAAATTCAGAAATACTTGCCATCTCAATTTTAGCCCAACCAGGGTGCCATTCCAAATCCATCAATGAACTAATAAATTTAAGTTGGGCTGCCTCATAATAATTTTGAAAATGTGGTAAACGTAGTCCCAACTCATATTTCCAAGTTAATTTATTCAAAGATACTCTTGAAAATTTACCCCTCCATAAAAACTCCCTAACCATTTTATTTAAATCTCAAAAAAAATTTATCAAGTAAATACAGAATAGATTGAAACAAATATTGTATACGTGGAAAGATATTCATCTTAATTGTATTTATCCTTTCCATTAAATTAATAGGTAAATCTTTCCATTTAATCAAATCAGTTTTAATTTTTTTCATTAACGGAGCATAATTTAATTTATGTAAAGATTGATAATTAACATTCAAAATTATACCCAGATATTTAATTCGATCAGTCCACTTCAAATTAATAATATTCTTATAAACTGAATAATCTCCTTCACTTACCAGTAATATTTCACTTTTTTCCCAATTAACTTTATATCCAGAAAGACATCCATATTGTATTAAACATTCCTTCAAATGCAAAAGTGACTGAGCTGGGTTTATTAAATACACCAATACATCATCAGCAAATAAATTAATTTTATACTCCTCATCTAAAACTTTCATACCTTGTATCTGTGTATTTAGTCTTATAAACTGTGCTAAAGATTCAATCACGAACGCAAACAAAGCTGGTGATAAAGGAGAAGCTTGACAAGTTGATCGAGTTAACTTAAAAGATTCCAAAATCAAATCATTCGTCAATACTCTAGCTACCGGTTTACTATATAGAGCCCTAATCCAACCAATAAAAGGACCAAACTTAAATTTCTCCAAAACTTTAAACAAAAATTCCATTCAATTCTATCAAATGCTTTTTCTGCATCTAAGGATAGCACCATCGGATGATCTAAAGATTGTCGAAATCTATTAATCAAACTAATCATGCGCAAAATGTTATCTGAAGCATATCTGTTCTTTATAAAACCTGTTTGATCCAAATGAATCAACCTTGGTAAAAATTTAGCCAATCTATTCGCTAATATTTTAGCTATTATTTTATAATCTACATTTAACAATGAAATTGGTCTATATGAAGATATTATTGGTCTATATAAAGATACTTTCAAAGGATCTCTATCTTTTTTAGTAATTACTGTAATTAAAGGACTAGAACAAGACTCAGGTAAATCATAATGTTCTCCAACTTGACGTAATACATCCCCAAACATTATAGATAAATCATCATAGAAAATTTTATAAAATTCAACCGGTATGCTGGTATTTTAATTTCCGAATCAGTAAATAGTTCTTCTAACTCCTATATATCTCCATTCTTTAATATCGGTAAATTCAACTGTGATTAAAAAAAATCAATCGATCCAGTTTCCTGTTTTCCTTCAGATGTATATAACTTTTTATAAAATTCATCATTAATCTCACAAGGTTTATAAGTAATAAGAGAATTCCATCTAACAGCATTAATAGTCTTCGATATCTGTTCTTTCTTTAATTGCCAAGCCAATACCTTATGTGCTTTCTCTCCCCATTCGTAATACCGTTGTTTAGTCCTATTAATCACGCATTCAAATTGATAAGATTGCAAAGTAATATATTTCACTTTCAGCCTAGATAATTCTATTTTCTGATCTTCTGTAGCATCTTTCTGAAATTCCTTTTCTAACTCATCGATCTGTTTCTCTAATTCAAGACTCTGATTTAATCGATTCTTTTTTATTTTAGAAGTATAACTAATTATTTGTCCTCTCAAATAGGCTTTCATAGCATCCCATAATATAAACTTACAAAAAAAATTAATTTTTTTTTAAATTCAATAAATTCCATATTTTTTAGCAACATTATATTAAATCTCCAACGATAAGCTATTTGAATTTTCTCATAAAGTTTCATATGTAAAATATAACAGAGAATGATCTGAAATCACCCTACTTTTATATTCCGCTTGTTGTATTTTCCCTTGTAAATGTGCTGATACTCAAAAGAAGTCAATCCTTGAAAACGATTAATGTCTAGATGAATAAAAGGAAAAATCTTTCTCTATCAGATTAATATGTCTCCAATTATCTATTAAATTAAGATCTTTCATCAACGCTTGGACCTGGATTGTCATCTTGGATTTTTTAACTTTCTTCGGAGATTTATCGAATAAAGGTTCCAAAACACAATTAAAATCACCACCAACTAAAACATTATCATTAGCTTGACCCAAACATAAATTGCATCCAAAATAAATACTTCATCATCTGCATTTGGAGCATAAATATTAAGTAAAGTCCAAAATTCACTAAAAATCTTACAATTCAATTTAAGAATACATCCTGCCTTTTCCTCCATTGATTGTAATTCAAAAGATAAATTTTTTATGTATCAAAATTGCTACACCTTTAGCTCTAGAATTAAATGAAGAAGAATATACATGCCCAACCAATCCCTTTTTAATTTCATGCTTTCCTTCACATTCAAATGTGTTTCTTGTAAAAAGGCAATATCAATTTTCATTTTCTTAATATACTCCAAGACTCGCTTACATTTAATCAGACTATTTAATCCTCGAACATTAAAAGTAGCAAACCTCAACTTTGACATATCTACTATTATTACTAAATACCAATAATATCTTTATATAAAAACTCAAATCAACGTATATAGTCTCTCCAATAAAAAAATTACAAATTAAAAAATAAAAAAAAATAAAAAATTTCAAAAAAGAAAGTCTCCCCCCACCCCAAAAAAAAATACCAAAAGGTAGTAATCCCCTAAACAAAAATTGGGTGTGGGTCACCCACCAGTGACTGATGACTAGTAAAGTACTTAGTGCAAATCTCTCCCTCCCCAGCCAAACAATCAATAACATCAAAATATCATAACAACAAAAGAAAAAGTAGAATTAGAAAATTCTTCTTTTCATCCAGAAGATTCCAATCTCGAAGATCCCATTTCAGAAGGAGGTGGACTCTTTCCATTCCCGTTTTCTGTTTCCAGAGCTACCAAATTTTTCTTTAGGAGATAATGGTGGACTATGTCTTTGTCCTCTTATATCTGGCAATGAATCAACATAAATCATTGCTTCACGATCAGTTTCAAAAAACCGAAATTGATAGTCTCCATAAAACACCTTCAACACTACAGGGTAATCAAAAGTAGACTTATAACCTTTACGCCACAAACCTTCTTTAACTGGATTGAATCAACGTCGACGTTGAATGACATCTCGACTCAGATCAGGATAAAAAAAAAGACTCTGCTATTCTGAATCAATAATGGGGTTTGTCGTTCTCTCGCATTTTGCACTGCAAGTCGAAGTATTGCTTCTCTATCCAAATAACTCAAACATCAAATTATTACCGGTCTCAGTGGTTGACCAGCTGAGGGTATTCTTCTTAAAGCTCCATGGGCTCTTTCCAGTACCAATCCCTCAGAAAAAAATTCTTGCCCTAATATTTGCGGAATCCAGTCTTTAAAAAAACGAAGAGGACCTTGTCCTTCTATACCTTCTGGCAAACCGACAATTTTCACATTATTCCTTCTGCTTTGATTTTCCAAATAATCTATTTTTCTTTCTAGCTCCTTCTCATGTTCTCCTAATTCTATGACTGATTTTTCAACCTTCAAGACTTTTTCTGTGTTACAGTCCAAAAAAGCAGTCTGAAGTTTTTTAAATTCTTCATAAGATGCATCCACACGTGTCTTAACCATATTTAAATCTGAACTTATACCAGCATTCATTTGAACCATTTCATTCATTTGAGATGTCAACAAATCCATTCCAGGTTTTATAACAGCTTGAATAATTGCATTCAATTGCATACACTGTAAATCAGTAAAACTCAGCTCTGCTCTCTCCGACATAATGGCAGAACAAGGTAACTGCAGCTCCTGCTGCAACTCAACAGAAGGCATTTTAAAAGTTTTACTGTGGGTCTGAACTCCCAGCGACGGCATCCCAACTTCCTCAGGGGGTCGCCGCTGGTCTCTCTCCCCCCCCCCACCCCCCCACCCCCCGCATATCTCGTTGTTTTCTCATCAATTCGTGAAGAAAAACGATTTCTTCAGATTGAAATGCTACCTGATGCATTTCCAACATTGGAGTCGTCTTCGTGCGTGCTCCCTCCATTGAAATCGAAAGGCTTTCCAAATCGGGGTCCACTTCTTGGGAACATGCACCTTCTTCCGGAGAACGGGTAATTCCAGCGCCATCCTTCATTTGGTGAGCAATAGATATTTTTTCAGCCCCCAAAGGCAATCTTTGGGGTTTAGACAATGAAGAGATTGAGCATGGGACTGTATCAAGTCGTCTAAGCCCCAGATCTTCAGCACTTCGAAAATGTAACTTCTTATGAACTTGAGGTTTAGTCTTTTTAACATTAGTGGCCATAATAATTCCTTAATACTTTAAACTAAAATTTTAAAAGTTTAAACTTGAAAAAAAAGGGTTAAAAAACGGGTATTTAAAAGTCTGGCCAGAGAGGTCGAGATTGCACATCTAGACTCTACGCCATCTTGTCACACCCCCCTCACTCCCATACTCACATGTCTGTCCATGTCCTCATGTGCTATCCCACCAAGACTACCCGTAATTGGAGGAACAACATTTGATTTTGCGTCTCGGCACTCTCCAACTGGATGGCATTGACATCAACTTCTCCATCTCCCTCCCTCTCCTTTCCCCTTGTCTTCTTTCCCTCTCTATTCACATGCCCTGCCTGCTGATGTGTCTTCCCTACCTTATCCACCTATTACTACCTCTGCCTTTGGTACCATGCTCCTCCCCCTGCCCCTCTACCGTTTTGTTCAGGTGACTGCCAACATTTTTCCTTACCTTGATGAATGGCTCAAGCCCAAAATGTTGGTTATATATCTATCTTTGCTATATAAAGTGCACTGTTTGACCTGCTGAGTTTCTCCAGCATTGTGTTTTCACCTGTACCTGGAAGATGCCCTTCAAATTTGAACTCAATTATTAAAGCTGATGAAGCAAAGCTAAAAGACAAAATCCACCAACCATATGAACAACCTTACATATAATTAGTTATGCTGTAATAATTAGGTTCCCTCTTACAAAGCTTCTTAACATTACTCAATGGATTTCATTATATCAAGCACCTGAACCAAAAAAGTTCTGAATTTCCCTCATATCTAGTTACTCATTCAATTTTTATCCATTTATTAACCATATTGAGGTTAGCAAATCAGATTAGGGGAATAACAAACTCTGGAGTCACCTTTATATTATTGAGATTAATCTCCTCAAGTTCAGGATCATTTCTCATGACTTGCTTTAGAGTTTCTTCAACATCTGTAGAGTTTGGCAATTCATCAGGAACTGGCTTATACTGAGTAGGTTGTATGACACCTGCAGAAGACAGATTAAGTGAATGCTGATGTGGATGCCATGAAACATCATTTAACAACATGATCATCTTCAAATGGACTACAATGTAAAAATACTCTATGGGGCACCATCCATAACCTCTGGTTTAAAGATGAACATTAACTAGAATATCCCAGATCATTTAAATATCAAACACAATTCAAAAAGAAAATCTTGAGCCATCAGTAAAATGGCATAGTAAATTATTAAAATGTTTCTTTCTGATTGTAGGGAGCTCATTTCTGAAAAATGCTGTGAAGGGGCTTAAAGATGTTTTCCTCCTTCCATTCTAAAGGTATATGGTCCTTTGATATGTTTTAAATAATGGCTCGTCAATCCTTAGCATATTTTCCATCTGTAATGTTTGAATAATTAACATACAAAAAGACATAAAGGCTGCTACAAGGTGAAGCAGCTTTTATACAGATATAAAAAAAATACCAGGTCATACTTCCACTCATTCAACAGAGAATCTGGCATAGAATAGTTCAGCCTTTACAAGGCATACATTATCGTAGTTAATAATACTTCAGATTTTACTCACTGTTAAGGCCTTCCTTGTTGACTATGGTACTACTGGCAAGAGCTTCGTAGTATTGCTGGTTGCTCATCAGTGTGTGCATGCCAAGGATAGCTAAAATAAAAATAAGTAATGTATTCATAAAACCAGAAACTAACATATTTCAGTATATTGCAGACACTTGCATTTGATGCAGAAAAAAAGCAGACACATTGGAATGACAATGCAGTTCAAATAAAAGAAAAATCACCAGAGTGCTCAGTTTCATTCACGTTAACTTGCATTTGATGCAGAAAGTGCTCAGTTTCATTCACGTTAACTCCCGAATGACCAATCTAATAGATTATGATATATTTGGTTGGTCCAAACACTTCCAGCCAGTTCACAAAAGCATTTTTAAAATGGTTAATTCTCAGGTTATGTTGGATGGGCCAGTTTTGAGAAATACAGTTGGGAAGCAGACCCTTCAGCCCATTGAGTTCATGCCAACAATTAACCATTTGCACTAATCATACCCTAAGCCTTTTTATTCTTCTCACAGTTTCATCACCTCTTCACAAATTCTACAACTCACTGACACCCAATAGACAATTTACAGAAGTCAATTAACCTATCAACCCGCACGTCATTTGGCATGCGGAAGGAGTGCCTGAGGAAAGTCCACGTGATCGCAGAGGGAATGCCACAGAGGCCACAGATGAACTTCAGTGGCTAGAGCCATGGGATAGTGGTTTTAATAACTGCACCACCCATTGACTTGAGTCCCAGTTAGAAAAGGTCACATGTGGTGACCTTGAGCTTCCATTTTAGGTTATTGGGATATTTGAGGATATTAGGCCAGCCATGAAAAATGAATCACTTGTGTAAGTTAGGAAGGCCTTTGACTGGGTGGGAAATTCAAGGTAAAGCAGTTCACTGCATCTGTTATGTGGTTTACAATTACAATCCATCTCTATGCAATGCCTTTAACATATTAAGATGTTTCAAGGTGCCCACGAAAGCAATTTTCAACAGTCAAGTCAGGCATGAGGCAAGTTTGAGGTGTATCCTGAAAGAGAGAAAGTTTGAGAAAAAAGGGTCATTGGTAAAGATTCCAAAACCTTAGGGCTGAGATAGTTGTGACATCACCTAGTGGAATAATCACAATCAGGATATACAAGGCTCCAGTATTGGAAGGGAGAGTGGTGAGGCGAATAGGACTGGAGGAGATTACTGAGAAAGGACATTTCAGAGCAATGAAGGGATTTGAAAACTCGGGTGAGCATTTTAAAATTAGGCCATTGCTGGGCAGTGAATTCAAGGATGATTGGTGAATGAGATATAAGTAGCAGAGTTCTAAAGTCAAAGAAGCTGGCCAAAAGAAAAAGGAACTATCTAATGGAAAATAATACAAGCAAGAAGGATGATAGTTTCAGCAGTAATTCAGTTGAATTGACTCAGATGCAAAGATGTAAGTGGCTGGTTTAGACTCAGGCTCCAATGAGGGAGAGGGATAGAGTTAATGGTTAGGATGCAGTGTATTTGAAGGGAGCCAAAGATAATGAGTTTGTTCTTCAACATTCATTGGAAGAATTTTCTATGTATCCAATACTAATATCAGACAAGAAGCATTAAAAATCAGGGATAGTACAGAGTCGTAAAACACGGTAGTATGGTGGAGCAGGGTGTTGTCAGTGTATGCTTTTATACAATAAATAATATTTTATTTTTTAATGTTGTTATAAAAGGACAGGATGATGTTGAGAGTACTATAACAAACCTTTAAAAAACTTGAGAAAATGGAATTATAGAATGAAGAGAAGCCATTGCAGGTGATTCTCTTGTTCCTAATACATAAATAAGAATAACACTTACTTTTTATAATCCATTTTTAAAATTATATTTTGAATAATTGTTCATTTGCACTGCTACATGGCAGTTATTCTGCTGAGTGTGGTAAATATGTGAACTCTTCTCAGCTTCAACTTTTATTTCTTCATGCTCACACTCTCACAGTTACGGATGCCGCCATCTTGGGATGTGGGGGTCTCAGGCCACTGCAACATAGGGGCCCACTGACTTTATTTCAGCTGCCACCAAGCACCCGAAATGCTAGTTTTGCGGAAAACAAAAGCACCCCCGGAAGCGCTGCCCAGCCAAGGAAGCGGTAATGCTCAGGATGTGGAAAGAAGGGGCACTATGCAAAAGTTTTTAACTCCAGACCTTCTCCTTTCCCTACTAGTGCCACAGGTAGCTGCCATTTTGGCCAGAATCACTTCTGCCCTGAGCAACAGTACTGCGTGTATGCCATGGAGGCCACCATCTTACCTGACTGGTTCGTGGGTGCCAACTTACTAGTCCAGGTCAGACAGTGACTCAGACAATGACCTAGCCTGAGCATGGATTTCAAGGGGCCCCTGCCTTCCTCAAACTGAAATGTGTATTTTCTCAATATCATTGATGAGTAATCCTGGTTCCCATTTGCCATCCCCTGCCGGGACATGACCATGGCCACAGTCCTAAAGACACTGCGCAACATCTTTACCCTACTTGGGTACCCAAGCTACATCCACAGCAGCCAGGAGTCCTCCATGAGCAACGAGTTGCATCAGTACCTGTTAGCGCAGAACACTGCCACTAGTCTTACCACCCCTGGGGAACAGTCAGGTGGAAAGGGAGAACACCACTGTTTGGAATTGTTTCCTGTTTCCCATTGGCAAGTGGTCCTCCCTGAGGTCCTCCATGTGATTAGATCCCTCCTGTGTATAGCCAACAACAACACGCCACATGAACGAATGTTTTCCTTCCCCAGAAAGTCCGCGTCAGGGACCACACTGCCATCCTGGTTGATTTCCCCAGGGCCAGTTCTGCTCTGGAAGCATGTGAGAAGTCATAAGGCCAACCCACATTGAGAATACCTATCTCCTTCACGCCAACCTCCAATATGCCTACATGGCATACCCAGATGGGCAGGAAGACACTGTCTCTGTCCGGGGCCTGGTGCATGCGAGAGATCCCAAGACTGCCACTGACCATCTAGTGAGCTCTACCACCACGATCAACCACTACATACCCGGGCACCCTACCCCAACCCAGCTGCTCCACCCCAGTCACCAGACATGCAAACTGCCAACATGCATCACGTTGCCCAGGAACCAGCTGCTGAGTCATAGCCGGCACTACGGTGGTCCCAGAGACAGAAAAGACTGGCTGAATTGGTGATGGACACTGAACCCACTCTGCCCTGTTGGACTTTTAAAAAAGGGGGTGAATGTGGTGATAACATGGTAGTGCTATTTGTTCCATTTGTACTGTCTCTGTGTGTATGGCTAGCCCTCCTCCTTGATGACTAACCCTTTGACTCCTCCCCTTGGAATTCCATAATAAAGGCAGTTACGTCCAAGTCCATCCTCCAGTACGAACCCTGGAATCGAACCAGCAGCATCATGTTCAGTCTTAAGGGAATAAAATCCTGTCATCTGGTAACTTCCAGTCTTTTGAAGTTATTGAAAGTGTACCAGAAGAGAGATCCAGAAGAAACTGGGAAAAATTAAAATCACAAAGCCCAATGTGTAAACTCTATATTGTTGAATTGTTAGTAACAAATGTATAATATCAGCTCACTCAAAATAGAATATTTTTTTCTCCGTAACAAGACGCAGCACATGATAAAAAAATAGAGGGCTAAATTCCAGTCTGTGCTAATTTTACATTTGTACTTACTCCACCAGTAAATTAGCAGAGAGGAACTTGACCCTTACATGCAGTGATATCAATGATCTTATCAGCCCGTTGAAGCTTATTAGCCAAGCAGAAATTCTCAATTGTGTCTATTGGTCAAGCAGACAGTAACAACACTTTCCACAGCCCACAGCACAGTCAGCCCAGAATACATCAACTTATAAAGCATATTTGCCTGCAATAGTCTCCCTTTGCTCAGCTGATACAAGCTCAGGATCATGCTAAAATATGCAGCCTCAAATTTGGCAGCTACTACAATCTCACATCATTCAGCATCAAAATGACAGCAAATGTAAATAATTTCACAGGCTGATGATGATCTTACACTTCATGGGATAATGTGAATGAAATGAATAATGATATGGATTTGCGAAAGAACAGAATGAATGCTGAAAAATAAATGGTGTAGCTTAATGAACAGTCAAAACTTTAACATTCATTGCTAATCAAAATAATTAGAAAACAACTTTAATTTAATCTACTTGATTTATTTTGAAGTTGTTTCTAAATAAATAGTTTAATTCCACTGCCAACCGCCCCCTCCTCTCACAAACTTTCTGCCCGAGGTTGTGTCTTACCCAACCTGCAATCAAGCCCACTCATCTCATTGAACCGTCACAGCCAATAATTTTAAAAAAAAATCAAATCCAAAATATTGTTCATTCATCAACAAGATCTTTTCCATTTTTAATCTTATTGTACATTCAAATGAAGTCTAAGATTTTCCTGAAACTTAATGTATATTCTATCATCTATCTGACTCAAGCTGTAGTAAGTGGCATTGTGAGTCTCCAATGTGATACCCGCTCTCTCCCACTGTTTCTCTGTTACTTAGTCCTCCTTCAGCTACTTCACTGTTCTACCTACTATTAGCTTATGTATAGTTTCAGCTGTAAGGCAAATGGAGGTCTACTTCATCTTTCAGTCTAGAGTGATCAATATTAATTTTCCTAATGATAGGAGATACCAGTTCCAATTTCAATCGTGCTCCACAGCCAACTGTAGTGTAGGATTGATCCACAATCATAACTTGGGCCTTTTCCATTAGAAGACCCATTTTAATTGCAGAGAAATGTGTGTAGATCATGTAGATAATCTTATATAATAAATTGCAGAATAACAAGTGCTGCTGTGAGTTATTCCATTCATGAAAATTATAAATGAAAGATGAAATGGAATTTACCAGGAATTAGAAACTTCTCTACAATCAATGGCTAAACTGCAGTACATTACCAGTGTGCATGCTTGCAAATTCTTAATGCAAATCATTTTCACATCTGGCTTCACTGATGAAGGATGGGAAGGATAACAGAGATTATCTTGGTTTATTGAAATTGAGAATATAAACAAAAAAAAAGTGCCACAGCTTTAAAATTAAAACTTTGGAGACATTTTTTTTTTTTTACATTTGTGGTAAATGGTGACATTTGAGAATTCTGCCACTAAGATTCTATTCCATTACCTCAGCAGAGTCCCATGCAAATACATTACTATATTTTCCATGTAGTGCAGATGAATTTCTATTTGTGCTACAGCGAGTGGCACTGTGAAGTGAAACCTTTCTGTCGTCTGAGATTCTCTTACCTGCAATGTCACAAAGTTCAGCATCAGTAGCATTGACCAAGGCCTCCTCCAACTCTGGCTCCAGGGTAACCCTATCAATTACAGACTGGACAGGCTTCTCTTTGGGGATCCAAGGCTTCCCTACAGAACAGAACAGAACACCAATTTAAATTTACACAAAAATAATAATGGTCAGCTTCTGATCCATTGTGCACACTCCACCACTACAAGGATATCAGTGGTGGAGGGAGAATATTCAGAAGCACCTTTTCAGAGCCGCAAAAGATGGGCAATAATTATCAGAGATATGCCAATTTAAAGAAAAATAAATAAAAATAGTTGATTCTAGAGATGTTTTTAAAAGTTAATTAGTCCCATCTCAGGGAAAGTGAATGGAACATGAAGCAATACAAGATCCCTTTAGTGTGAGACACCATGTGCTTAATTCTGGAAGATCCAAATATGGGAACAAACCAGGAAAAACCAGAGGTGGTGGCATTTGCATCATCATCAATTAATTGTGGTGCAAAAACATTAGTTAGCTAAATGTTCCAGGTCGGGAAAACACAATTGGGATCTTTCAAGTGTCACCCATTCTATCTGCCATCATCTTGATCACAGTATACATTCTGCCACAGGCTAATATCAGGCTAGCACAGGAGGGACTCAACACTGTGATCAGTAGTCATAAGATAGCACATTCTGATGTCTTCCCAATCTTTGCAGGGGAATTTAACCAGGCCAACCTGAAGAAGTCTTGAACAAACTTCCACCAACACGTTACCTGTGAAACCTGAGAAGCTAACATGCTTGATCACTACTACACCCAACACAAAGAATGTCTACCCAGCCATTCCACAACTGCACTTCACCAAGTCTGATTACTTGACTGTTCTTCTACTCCCAGTATGCAAGCAGAGGGCTACAGCACCAGTGGTGAAGATGCTGAATGCATGGTCGACTGGTCCATATTCAAGGACTTATCCTCAAACCTGAATGAATATGCCACAGCTGTCACAGACTTCATCAAGACGTGCATGAATGATCATGTGTCAACGCGTACATACTGGGAGATCCCCAACCAGAAGCTGTGGATGAATCAAAAGGGCATGATCAATGGTGTTTAAGGCCAGTGATCCAGATCTCTACAGGTATGACCTGTGGAAGCCCATCTCAGCAGCAAAGTGGCAATTTTGAGGGAAGGTAGAGATAGAGTCAACTATGACAGGGAATGCAGGCCTTTACCTCCACAAAGTGAGGCCAAACACAATAAATGGGTGTGATGCTTCACTATCTGATGGGCTGAACATTTTTTATGCTTGCTTTGAAAAGGAGAACTCAATGGTACCTATCAGAATCCATGCAAAAGCTGATGATCCTGTGTCTCTGAGGCCAACATCCTTCAAGAGGGTGAATCTTCACAAGGCGTCAGGCCCTGGTGGCATACCTGGAAATCTGTACCAACCAACTAGCCAGAGTTTTCACAGACATTTTCAACCTCACATTGCAGTAGACAGAGGTTCCCATCTGCTTCAAAGGATATCATTCATTCCGGTGCCTAAGAAGAGCAGAGGGAGCTGTGTGAATGACTATCACCTAGGAATACAGTGATTCTGGTTGGTCATGACCAGAATTAACTCTTGTCTAAGTAAAGATCTTCATCCACTGCAATTGGCCTATCATCACAATTGCTCCACAGCAGATGCAATATCACTGGCTCTCCACTCAGCTTTGGATCACCTCAACAACAGCAACACATCGACAACAGCTCAGCTTTCAACACTATCATGCCCTCAGTACTGGTCAAAAAGCTCTAAAACTTGGGCCTCTGAAACTCCCTCTGCAACTAGATCCTTCGACTTCCATACTGGAAGACCAGAGTCAGTAAGACTGGGAAACAACGTCTCCTCCTCACTGACGATCAACACAAGCGCACCTCAAGGATGCGTGCTTAGCCTACTACTCTATACCCATGACCATGTGCCAGGCACAATTCAAATGCTATCTACAAATTTGCTGATGACATGATGGCTGTCAGCAAAATCACAGATGGCAATGAAGAAGCATACAAGATGGATATAGGACAGCTAGTTTAGAGGTGTCACCACAAAAACCTTGCACTCAACATTAGAAAAACTAAGGAGAAGTTTGTGGATTTCATGAGGGGGTAATCTGGAGAACACAAACCAATTCTCTTCACGGGGTCAGCAGTGGAAAGAATGAAGAAATTCAAATTTCTGGGTGTCAATGTCTCTGAAGATCTATCGTGGGCCTTCATGTTGATGCAATCACAAAAAAGGATCACCAGTGGCTGTACTTCATGAGGATTTTGAAGAGATTTGGTATGTCATTGAAGACTCTTGCAATTTTCTACAGGTGTACCGTGAAGCACATTCTGATTGGTTTCATCACTGTCTGGTATAGAGGTGTCAATGCGCAGAGCAAGAAAAATGACAGAGAGTTGTGAACTTAGCCAGTGCCATCATGCCTTCTTCACTCCATCGAGGACATCTACAAGAGGTGGTATCTTAAAAAAGCAGCCTCTATCCTCAAGGACCCCCACCACCCGGCCTTGCCCTCTTCACACTGCTACCATTGGGAAGGAGGTAATGGAGCCTGAAGAAGAACATCCAGTGTCACAAAGACAGCTTCTTCCCCTCTGACATTAAATTTCTGAATGGTCAATGAACCACAGACATTAGCTACCTCATGTTCTCTTATTTTGCACTAATTTATTACTTTAATGTAATTTATAGCAATATTTGTACAGCCATGCTGCTGCAGAACAACAAATTTTGTGACATGATCCTGATAACAAATTCTGATTCTGAAACCTTAAAACATTACACTTTTCAGTAGCTCTCAGCTTACTTTAAGTTTTCAAAAGAAGCCACTCACCTTCTTTGACTGAAGGTTTACTAAATCCAAACCTACTGGCCTACTCTCTTCCTATAGGCCTGTCATACATGTTGAATGATGTTTAACGCCTTGTGTCTAGAAAGATCACAAAGGCTAATTGCCGTAAAGAGATTTGCGAGTTCAACTGCTATTAAGGAAATTTGTAGATTTGATACAGAGGAAAAAAATTAGCACCAGTTTTTTTTCACAATTTACCAGCTGATTTCAGAGCGTCAAAACCAAAAAAATTGGATTTCAATTGAATTTCGAGAGTGGGAACAATCGGAAAGTCAGTACTGATCTTAAAACCTTAAACCCCCAATTTATTTATAACTCTATTATGAATTCCTGTATTCCACTTTGATAATAGAGTCAGCATCTGTTAACCTTTGATGCATTAACACTGCCTCCTGCCTTTGAGTGTTGCAGCTATATACTACATTATGAGAAATGTATAAATGCAGCTTAAATTATCTATTTGCATATCATAATTGAAAATGCAAAAAGGGAAAACTTATGCAAGATTCTTTATTTTACATAAAAACATTACCAATGTTGGAGTCAGGATTTATGTTTTTTTGTGGAGTTGTTCAAGTGAACCAGTACGGACTTGAAGGCCCGACATGGCCTGTTTCCGTGTTGTAAACGGTTATATGGTTATATGGTTATGGTTAATGTGATTGCAAGTAATTTTAGAGCACTCATTGTTTTCATTGGAACAACCACTGCTAATCAATTCAACCAGTATTTATTTTACTTTGCTTATCTTTCTGCATCTCAGCATCAGTGGAAAGGTGAACCACTATTGACCATCCTAATTTGCCCCTGAGAACCTGGTGTTCTTTTTAAAATATTTTTATTAATTTTAATAAGGAGGTTATACAAAATAAGGTAAAAGAAACAATTCCATAAAATATATGCATATACACAAACTTAATAAGGCATTTCCTATAACAAAAACATACTTGAATTATAAATTTATAAACTGGATAAAAACTTTATAATCATAAACCACAAGCTAAAATTATAACCAAAAATTAGATGTCGGTGGTGTTCCCCTCAAGTTGATCGAGTAGACAGGGAAGACCCTATCCCCAGCGCTTTTTATTTTAGCGGAGATAAGATAAAAACTTTATAATCATAAACCACAAGCTAAAATTAGAACCAAAAATTAGATGTTGGCGGTGTTCCCCTCGAGTTGATTGAGTAGACAGGGAAGACCCTATCCCCAGCGCTTTTTATTTTAGCGGAGATAATAAGAAGGGATCCGGATATAAAGAGCTTCAAAGTTGGGCAAGAAAAACACAAAATTAGTCTATTTGCCGATGATGTGCTGCTATATCTATCAGACTCGGGTAAATCTTTGGAAAATTACAAGGAACACTAGAAAAATATGGAAGAATATCTAGTTATAAAATAAATTTGGACAAAAGTGAGATAATGCCATTGACACATTTTGAATATGAAAAATACCATAAAGGAAGTAAATTTAAATGGAAGACAGTTGGAATAAAATATCTTCGAATAGTGACTGACAACAGTTTACAAAATCTGTATAAACTAAATTATGTTCCTCTTTTGGGGAAGAAAGAAGAAGACTTGCAGAAATGGAGGCACTTACTGATTACTGTAGTGGGAAGGGTTAATTGTATCTTTTTCAAATGCTGCCTATTCCGTACCTACAAATTTCTTTAAATTATTGAACAATCATATTAGACAGTTTCAATGGAATAATAAGGTACCAAGATAAGCTGTCATGGGACTAGGGGCTGGAAGGACTTAAGACTTTGATTTCTGGATTTAAAAAAAAACTACCTAGCTGCATAGGCTAGATTTCTCACCACCTTCTTTGTGGAAGACAGCCTCTCACCCCCACCCCCTTGGATTCAGATGGGGGGAGGGGAGAGCAAAGGATTTTATATATAAATGGAGTGTCAAAACTCTAGAAAAAAAAAGACAGATAATCTCATAGTAATATGATCAGAACGTGGCAAGAAATTGATGAATGTGTAGGAAAAAAGTAGAGATACCAATAAAATCACCAAAGGTATAAGACATAAGGGACTTTTGTGTCCTTTGAACAACTAAAACACAGATACAGAGTGGGCAATAGGACTTTCTTTTGTTTTCTCCAGCTTAGATTGTTCTTAAGAAAAAGATGGGGAGGGATCAACGTTGATCCCACCTGAAATTAGTGAAACTGAGCAAATGGTCTGGATGAGGAACACACCCAAATTTATAACAAAAATGTACTATGCTCTCCAGAGCGAAAGTGAAAGACCAGGGTTGCAGAGGTCAAGGGAAAAATGGGAGATGAACTGGGTGAGTGATAGCAGAAAGAAGCTGGTTAGATTGGTGTAAGGACAGCATGACATAAATGCAAGATATGGATTGGTTCAATATAATTTTTTACACCAATTATATCTTACCCCACAGAAGTTACACAGATCAAAAGCAGAAATATCAGAGATGTGGAACTGAAACAAGAACTTTTCAATATGCCATGTGGTTGTGTGTGAGGATGAAGCCATTTTGGCAAGATATCATAGAAATATTAACCAGGATAACAGGAGTGACCTTCACGGGCAACCCAGAGCTATATGTACTAGGTAACTTTCTGGAAATAAGAAACAAATTGAATAATTATCAAATATCATTTATAAAAATAGGACTGGCAGCAGCAAAAAAATGTATTGCAATCACTTAGAAGTTTGACTCCCCTCTACTTATAGCACGACAGACTGTGGACATGAACAGCTGTCTCCCTATGGAAAAAAAAATCACATAGAATTTAAAGAATAAATATGACACTTTTGAAAAGATCTGGCAGCCATACCAAGACCACAAAGGGGCCCAGAAACAGTAACAGAAAGGACTATAAATGTTACTATTATACATCTGTGATTTCCCTAATTGTATTCTATATATTGAAAAGATATGTAAGCTCTGATGGCTGATCTGTATGTAGGAAAAGGGTGAGGGAGGGACTGTTCTGTTTCTGTTGTTTGTTGTTGTTTGTAAGAAAAAGTTTAATATATTATGATATTGAAGATTTTACTATGTATATTTCTGAAAAAAATCAAAAATAAAATACACAATTTTTTAAATGAACAGATCCTTATCATTTTGAATACACTCTCTATACCGTCTCTGAAAAATGGCATCATATAAAAAGAGTTGAAAAAAGTGATTGGATATGATAGGACTTGAAAAAGAAAAATTCTGAAACATTTATGAAATGCAAAATGTTTTCTAAACTGTGTCCAAATTCTCACAGAATATTTAACAATTGGATTATCTATTAACTTGGTTGAAAATGGAAGTGAAAAGCCAAGAAGTGTTGAATTAGAAAATTTGTGGGGGCGGGGGAAGAAATTCAGCTCCATTTATATCCAAATTGGGCAGTCAGAATGATATTGAAAGAAGAAATAAAATGCGAGACTTTGGATAGTGATGGCCCAATAATAAAATCTAAAATTAGGTAAAGCCATGCAACCAACTTCCTTTGATCTCTGAAGAAGAACTTTATTAAGACAAGGATGCTTACCCTCCCATATGTAAGATGATATGGCTGAGTCAAGTAAGTAAAAAAATTAATTTAGGAACAAATATTGGAACAGATTTTAAAAGATATAAAAATTTAGGCAAAATATTCATTTTAATAGAAATTATCCAGCCAACTAGAGTTGAAGACAAAGGTAACCATTGGGTCAGGGAACTTGTAAGCATATCAAGATAATTCTACTTAAAAAAAATGTTTATGATCCTTTGTAATTGTAATACCAAGATAGGTAAGCTGATTTTTAACAGCCTTAAAAGGAAAACCATTACATATTGCTGCATAAAAATTCAATGGAAGATGTTCACTTTTATGTACATTCAATATATATCCTGAAAATTGATTAAACTGTGATACCACTGACATCATATGGTAGAGGGAGGTGTCTGGATCTGAAATGTAAAGTAAGAGATCGTCTGCATAAAGAGAAACCTTACTTTCGATCCCTTTCCTCCATATCCCCAAGATGCCGTTGCACTCACAAAATGCAATTGCCAATGGTTCAATCACCAGATCAAAATTTTAAAGGGCTTAATGGGCCACAATGTGACAAGTGCCACAATGCAGATTAAAAGGTTGAGATTGTTGTAAATTAGTAAAAATTGTGGCAGATGGTCATGAACACAATAGTTTAACCCATGTAATAAAATCAGAACCAAAATTAAATTTCTCAAGGGTTTTAAACAGATATGACCATTCTATCTGATCAAAAGCTTTTTCAGCATCCAATGAAAGAATACACTCAGGAGTTTTCCTGGAAGGCAAAGATATAATATTCATTAAATTATGTATATTAAAATAGGAGTATCGGTTTGTAATAAACCTTCTCTGGAACCTCCATGTTCATGCAATCACAATAAAGGCTGGCCAGTGGCTATACTTTTTTGGTGTCTGAGGATATTCTGTATGTCACTGAAAAATCTCAAAAACTTCTATAGGTGTACCATGGAGAGCTTTCTGGAAGGTTGCATCACTGCCTGGTATGGAGGCGCCAACTCTCAGGACAACCATAAACTCCAGAGGGTTATTAACTCAGCCTGCAACATCACAGGCACCAGACTTCATTCCATTGAGGACATCTACATGAGGAGGTGTATTAAAAATGCAGAATCTATCTTCAAAGACCCCCCACCACCCAGGCCATGCCCTCTTCACTCTGCTACCATTGGGAAAAGGTACAGGTGCCTAAAGATGAGCACTCAACGGTACAAGGACAGCTTCTTCCCTGCTGCCATCATATTCCTGAATAATCACTGAACCAAAGACACTGCCTTAATTTTCATGCACTACTATTTTTATTTATTTTTTATTTATAGTATTGTTGTATTATAGTTATAATGTGAATGTTCGCTCTATGATGCCACAAAACACTGAATTTCATGACTTGTCATTGAAAATAAATTCTGATTCTGATCTTCAGAAATAACTGTTGTTTAAATGTTTTCAATCCCATTGGCTAAAATTTTATCATATTTGCATTGACATTCAGTATGGATATCGGTCTATAGCAAGACATTCAGTTGTGCTTTTACTTTTCTTTGCAAGCCTCATTAAATGAATCTGGATGTTTACCCTGTTTAAACAAATCAGCAAATACCATCTTTAAATAAGATGTGAGGGATTGAGAAAATAATTTGAAAAATTCCATAAGGAACCCAGCAGGTCCTAGGCCTTTTGAGATTGTAATGAGCAAATAGCAACCATTATTTCAAGTTCAAGTTCGAGTTCGAGTTCTTTATTTATATACCACATTTTTTCCATCTTGCATTGAGTGCTGTACCAATCAAGGCAATCAATCAAAACTAGTACAACTATTTACAGAACAGCGAATTAATATGTTATAAATAGACCACAATTGCAGAGAATAGTACAAAGCTGTTGGGGGTTAGAAACATAAAAAGGGTTTCAGACGTTAAACGCTAATGACAGAAGGTATGCTTTTAACCTGGATTTAAAGCAGTTGAGGGAGGGGAATGTTGTTCCACAGTTTGGGGGCCTCAACCATGAAGACCCCATCTCCCTTTTGTGTGCACTTAGTTCATGAAACAGCCAGGCTTCCTGCAGTAGCTGACCTGAGCTGCTTGGGAGCAGAGTAGGGTATAAGTATTTCCTCACCCAGTATAATTTGGCTATCTGAAGAAATCTTAGGGATATTCAATCAGACTGTCAATTTTTTTCATCAAATTACCATCATTTGTACATTTGGAAGAGTATAGTTTGGAATAGAATGTTTTAAATGTAGAATTTGTCTCCAAATAATTTGAAGTCATAATACCATTATCTTTATAAACCTTTATAATGTGACATTTAGCACCAAATCCCCTCAAGAGGTTGGACAAAAACTTATCAGATTTATCGCCATGAATATAAAATTGACTTTTAGATTTCAAAAGTTGGCATTTAGCTGGATATTTTGAGAGAAGATCAAATTTAGCTTTATGAGTTTTTAGTTTGAGCATATTGTTGGCCTTATGGGTTTCCACAGTGGATGATATTGAGCCCTCCAAGAGTCGATGGGACCATCCAGGAGGTCAATAAATCTCAAGGAGCTGTTAACACTGCGAGGAGTCCATTTAAATTAGCACCTCCCCACCACACCCCACCCTGTCAAGTAAGGAGGGGAGGATGCTTACCTGGCATGAAACTTTGTGCACCACCATCACACTTCCACCTCATTGCACATGAGCCAGCCAGCATTTCGAGCATCACTTTCATATATCCCCCTCATGCATCAGCCAGCTGCTCATGGCCTGCAGACCCCAGGATGCTGCATTTAACACGTAAGTGCCCTTTATGCTTCTTAACAATCTCCATTTGGGCTGTGGGGCCTGCACCCCCAAATGGAGGATAAATTAACATCCAGCTCGAAGCGACAATGGACGGAAGACAGAGGGCTCAAAAGCTCATCAAGCCTAAAACTGGATGTCTGGCCATCCTAACCAGCACCCTCCCCATCTAGCCCCCCCTGTCCAACTCCCCATTCCAGCCCCCCCCCCTCGTCCAGCTCCAGAATCCCAAGCCCCCCATCCAACTCCAGAATCCCCCCCCACCCGACCAGCACTGGGATTTCATGCCTGGGGGGGGGGTCGATGAAGGACCATGTAGTCCATGAAAGGGTTGACAGTCTAAATAGTTTGGGGACCCCTGATCTAACTGTTTGATTTGTTTAATTAACTCTGATTTTTTTTATTAGTCTTCCTTTTTTATTAACAGCATACAAAATAATTGGCCCTCTTAGAAAAGCCTTCAAAGTATCCCATATAACTAAACTAGAGGTCTCTGAAGAGACATTAGTATCAAAAAAGAAAACTATCTGTTCTTCTATAAATTAAAAAAGTCCTTATCTGATAATAACACTGAATTAAAACACTAATTTTTTTTTTCCCTTGAGGAAAATTATTTAACATAGCTAGATTAGAAGATGAACAATCTATGATAGGGTCCAACCAGCAGTTGAAATCCCCCCCACCTAGAATAAATGAGTATAAACTTAAATCCAGCAAGTAAGTGAGAAAGTTTTCAAAAAACCCCTGATCATCAACATTGGGAGCATAAACATTTGTGAAAACCACCATTTTATTGTGTAATTTCCATGAAACAATAACAAAATGACTGTTAGAATCCAAAACAACATTATGTATACTAAAAGGAATATTCTGATTAATAAGGACAATTCCACTCTAGATTTAGCTTGAAAAGAAGAATGACAATGACATTGCTGCCCTTTCCACCACAACATCAGGCGCCACATATATGTGTCCCCTGTAAAAATATAATGGCAGCTTTAAGTTGTTTTAAATGTGAAGCCACTTTCCTTCATTTTACTGGATGATTTAAACCTCTCATATTCCAACTCAGGAACTTAATAGGATTAGCCATCATCACTCAATAATAGAAAGTAGAGGATCTAATTTCACAAATTCCAATGCACATGTGCAAAGCCGAGTTTGTGAAGCATGCACAACAACCTCCGGCCTGCAAATGGCCTTATAAAATCATAGAGTACAACTCCATAATCGGTAACCAGAAGGATCTAAACAATAAAGCACCATGGCAACACAAATAACCTCAATTCTTCTCCATTCCCACACCCCCAAGGCTGATGAAAAGGCTGACAACACACTAATTAATTCTAAAAATCTACACTATCTCCAAGTTTAGATTAAACGTTCTTGCTCAAAATCAATATAACGTTCCCCTGCTGCTCTAATGAGCCAAAATAAGCCATGTTTAGACTAAGTACAGTAAGCATCAAGAAGGAATTAAACACTTCTCATGTAATTATTTTTTTTAAGTGTTACAGGATTTATAAAATGGATTTTTATCCCATTTTAATAAAGTAGACTTGACTACAAGTACAATCAAAAGGTGTCGAATTCTTTTCCTAACCACTCCAGATTAATTCAACTCACAAAAACAATGCTTTCTCTGTAAAAACTCAAAAAAACCCAAATGAATGAACCTTTATGTTAAAATTCAATCATCTGTTCTAAACAGTCATTCAACAGAAACAAAAGAGAGAATGTCATTCAGGAGTATGAGCGGGAAGTAGTTAATGAACTCCCAAGTGTCTTCCACTGAACCAAACCATTTCTTGTTCCCGTGGGAAAAAATATTCGAAGGCTAGCTGGAAATAGCAGATATAACTCAGACATAATTTCCCTGTAAGTGGCCTGCTCCTTCATAACCTCGGGAGAATGATCTTCCACAATTCTGATTTTTTTGCCTTGGGCTTCTCGAATCAGCAGTTCCTTCATTTGATAATGATGAGGGTACATAACCACAGAATATGATTTTTGCCCTGATTTAGGCTTAGGCAATAATGAATGGTATGCTCTATCAAGCTCCGGTTATGTTGGAAATAACTGATCTCCAAACACCATTGCCAACAAATCAGAGAAAAATTTAGTAAGCCCACCAGACTCAGCATCTTCAGCCAAGCCTACAATGTCCAGATTCTGTCGCCTACTTCGACTTTCTAAATCAATAATTCTAATCGTTAGTCTCTCTTTATTATTTTCCAGATGTTGGACCCAGTTGTCCATTTCCTTTAAAGTAGATTCAGCAGAGGTCAAATCCTCACCTTGTTGATCTAAAGAAAGACAGACCTGTGCAAATCAATTTTCCAGTGCCAAAAGGCTTTAATCTAGATGTTTAAATCCTGCATCAATAGATTCTTTAATTTGGGGGGTAGAGCGTGATGGTGTGAGGGAAAGAGGTGGAACGAGGACTCTCCCAGGGGAAAAGTTTTAAAGCCCGAAAATAAAAATTCTGAAAATAATTTATAGACATTAAAAACTCTTGGAACCTACCTGCAACGTGCAGGGCATGGCTGGGAAAGGAAAGAAGACAGCAAAAACTAAGTTAACAGTGAGTAAAGAATTGAAGAAAATGGAGAATGTATGGCTTACCTTCACAGTCGAATCTGAGGTTCAGGTTCTGGAGCCGCCAGGAGCAGCATCATCTCCCTAGGGAACTGGGGAAGATGACACTGGAGCCAAGCAGATCTCTCCCGAGTAGTATGAGAATGTTGTAAGCATGCATGAAGGGTTACCCTCACGCATGCTCAGTAAGGAACAACAGGCTTTGGAATAGTAGAATGGAGGTACTATAACTTGGGACAGAGCTGTCAGAAACACCTGTTTTTTTTTAAAACAGAAGGAAAGGAAGACCAAGAGGAATCAGATGAAGATGAAGAATTAGAAGTGCAATTATAAACAATTTTCCTTCAAAATTGAAAGGCCAATTCCAGATGTTAAGAGAAGATGTACAGCAGTGGTTCCCAACCTTTTACTTTCCACTCACATACCATTTTAAGTATTCCCTATGCCATAAATGTTCTGTGATTAGTAAGTGATTGCCTAAGGTGGGATGTGAGTGGGAAGGGAAGGTTGAGAATCACTGCTCTAGACTCAATTATTACTGAAATATTTTGCTTGAGAAAAATTGTCATTGGCCCATTTCCTTTGGAGTTATGAAACTGTGTACATAACGAATCAATTTGGAATGATTAAAACAGTGGTTTTCAAACTTTTTGTTTCCACCCACATACCACCTTAAGCAATCCCTTATTAATCACAGAACACTTATGGCATAGGGAATACTTAAAGTGGTATGTGAGTTGAAAGTAAAAGGTTGGTAACCACTGATGTACAGAACATTAAAGGTGATGTGAAAGAGTGGAATTGGATGTGCAGATGGTTAAAAATGATATGGATATTTGCATGGACAGAATTGAGAAGGTTGAAACTTCTGGGAACTACAGAGGAAAGAATTACTGGAAAAGATTGATATACTGGAAAATCATAGCAGATGTAATAATGTTAAGATTGTTGGTCTTAGAGAAGACTCTGAAGGTAATGAGAATCCTGACGTATTCCTAAAGTTGTGGGTGAAGAAAAATTCCCTAATAGAATTGAATTAGAGAGAGCACATAGACCTTTAAGGAGGAAGCCACTGGCAACTCAAACACCCAGGGCTGTATTAGTGAAATGCCTACATTATCAAGATAAAGAAAGAATTTTAAAAGTTGCAGTGCTAAAAGGCAAGTCAAAATATGGGACCTATCATAATCAATGGGAATAAAATTTTCTTTTATCCTGATTTGAGTAAGGCAGTGGTGGATAGAAGAAAAGAGTTCAATCCAGTGAAGGCAATTCTTTGGAAGAAAGGTTATAAGTTTACATTCAGACACTCAGCTACATTAAAGATATTTCTAGATAACAACCAATCTAATTTTTTTTTTGCAGCAGGAGAAGCAAGAGTTTTTGCAGAATCTCTTCCTTCAATTAAAGAAGATCACCAGGGAGCAGGAGGTCTAAGTCCTCAATGAGAAATGCAAAGAGAGGTGATACAGATACAGCTTACACCTAAGAGAGCCATTCCATTACAGGTTTCAAGCTGACAACAGTAGATGAGACAGGTCCGGAGGAACAAAATCAAACAGTTATCCTGATGATGCTCAAGTAAATGCTGACTTGGAAGCAGCTGCTGAAAGACTTCTTAGAATATAATTGACATTTTCTTTCTCCAGGGGTGGGGGTGGATGCTTGATCCTTTGCTTGTGGCAGGAGCCACAACCTGTATGGTGGAGGGAGGTAGTGCTCTTTATTTTTTTTATACAGCAATTTTGGGGATTTTATGTCTATCTGTTTTTTTTTCTATATTTTTTTTCTTTGGGACAGAGACATTCACAGGAGTTGTTTGTATTGGATGATAGAGATCTGGGAGGGTGGGACTGGAAGAGATTTAGATTTAATTAATGGATAGTTATAAAACATTAAATGTTCTTAGTTTTAATGTTAACTGACTTCATAGTCCAATTAAAAGAAAAAGAATTTATGCTTATATGATGATATAGCAGTTTTACAAGAAACTCATTTGATTGAAAAAGAACATTTAAAATTTAAAAAAGAATGGGTTTGTCAAGTGGTATCTTCATCATTTAATTCCAAACCAAGAGGAGTATGAATATTAACAAAGAAAACATTACTGGTGAAAATTCAAAGTGTTATAACAGATCCTGTGGGAAGATATGTTTTGGTTCATTGTCAAATTTATTCTGAAATGTGGACACTTATGAGATCTATGCACTAAATTTAGATGATGAAATTTTATATGCGATTCTTTTTTACATTTGTCAGAGTCACATGAAAAATATTAATAAGTGCTGACTTAAATTGTTGTTTTGATCCTATAGTGGATAAATCAACTAAATTTGTAACAAAAACTAAAATGACTAAAATTACATTGAGTTTGATGAAGGATTGAATTTAATAGATATATGACGCAAGTTAAATCCTAAAGAGAGATTATTTTATTCCTATGGACATGATTCTTATTCTAGAATAGATTTTTTTTCTAATTTCTGCAGTTACAGGGAAGAATTAATTTTGTTGAATATAAATCTAAAGTTTTATCAGACCATTCTCCACTTTTAATGGTATGTACAATGCCTGATAATGAACTTTCACCATATAGATGGAAATTGAATACTTTAGTAATTTTATAAGAAATTCAGTAATTTTTTGGCTATAAATTCTATTTCAGTAGAAAATAAATTTGCTATATGGGAAGCACTTAAAGCTTATTTAAAGGGACAGATTATTAGTTATTCAGCTAAAATTAAGAAAGATTATTTGAAAGAAATTAATCAGTTGGATCAAGATATAGGGAAAAGTGGAAAACTGTTACAAAAGAAATCATCTGAAGAAAAAAGACAATTAATAAACAAAAAACCTTCAGTATAATACTATTCAGAAATATAGAACTGAAAAAAATTATTCAAAAAACAAAACAGAAATATTATGAATTGGAGAAAGGGCTCACAAGGTTTTAGCCTGGCAATTAAAAGCAGAACAGACATCCAGAGCAATGAATGCAGCTAAAAAAAAACATTCTGGGATGACTACATATAAACCACAATAAATAAATGACTTTTTAAAAGGATTTTATTCACAATTACATCAATCATAATCAATTCATGATGAAAATAAGATTAATATTTTAAAAATCTCAAATAGATTTACCTAGTTTGAATGCATAAGAGCAAAAAGATTTGAATTCTCCTTTTACAGCAAAGGAAGTAATTGAAGTAAATGAGTTCATTCTAAAATATTAAGTCACCAGAAAATGGGTTTCCTGTAGAGTTTTATAAAAAAAAATTGGAGGTATCAAATCAAGTATTGGAAACACATTCTCTTCCAGATTTTTTTTTTTAAACAGGAATTATTACAGTACTACCTAAGAAAGACAAAGAACTGTTGAAACCAGCTTCATATAGATAAGTTTTATTATTAAATGCTAATTATAAGCTATTAGCTAAAGTATTAGCAAATAGATTGATAAAATATCTACTGAAGTTAATATATATGGATCAAACTGGATTTTTTGAAAATCGAAAATCTGCAGATAATGTAACAAAGTTGATTAGTTTAATGTATTTTTCAAAAAAGAGGTGATTTAAGTGCTGCAGTGACTTTAGATGCAGCAAAAGCATTTGATAGATTAGAATGCGATTTTATTTTGAAGTCTTAAGAGAAATTTGGGTTAGGGTTAATATTTTTTGATTGGATGAACATTATATACAAGAACCCTATTGTGAATGTAGTGAATAATGGTCATATTTCAATAACTTTTCAATTGACTAGATCAAGTAGACAAACTTGTTGCCTGCTTTATTTGTTTTAGCAAATGAACCCTTTGCTGAATTAATAAGATAGGATTCAAAAATAAAGGGTATCAAAGTGAATCAGGAAGAACATAAAATACATTTGTTTGTGGATGATGTTTTGATTTATTCAACAGACCCATTAAATTCATTGCCCTAATTTAAATTTAGATTAAAGGAATATGGAAAAATATCTGGTTATAAAATTAATCAGGGAAAAAAGTGAAATTATGCCTTTAGTTAAGGGGGGGGGGGTTATACAAATTGTAAGAAGGTAATTGATTTTAAGTGGCCAGATGTGGGAATAAAATATTTAGATATTCTGGTGCAAGCCAAATCAGAAAAATTATTTAAATTAAATCATTCCACTTTAGCGGTATGCTGGGGGGGGGGGGGGGGATAAATGTGGGCAGAACCAGCACTAACAGCTCTAAACTCATGATAGCTAGACACAACAGGCTCCTATCTACTGCCACGAGGCATAGTGACTTAGCAGCACCCATAGGTCTACGGGGAAGCCCTGGCCTATTAACTTGAAAGTCATGAGGTAGTATGTACTCCAGATGTCATGACACCTTGTCACCTGTTGTTTGTCTATATCAAGCCTGACAGCACGTCAATAAATGTTTTTGCTCTTCTCTAGCTGAAACCTGAGGTGTGGTCTCATTATTCAATATGATGGCATATGTCCATAACTTACATCTGCCACACCCCATTATTAAAAAGAATAAAGAAAGATTTGGAAAGATGGAATATGTTACCTATTACTTTAATAGGTGGAGAAAATTATGTAAAGATGAATGTTTTTCCTAGAATACAATACCTTCCAATTCCTCAAAAAAAATTAAAGTATTAAATGCTTGTATTAGGAAATTTTTATGTAAAGGAAAGATGGAAAGAGTTTCTTTGGATAAATTAACTTGGAATTATGACTTAGGAGGTTTGCAGCTTCCTAATTTTATGAATTATTATAAAGCTGCCCAGTTGCATTTGTTAATGCAATGTATGATTTAAATAAAATTCCAGCTTGGGTATATATAGAACTTAGTAAAAGAGGGGAACCAAACCCACAAGATTTTATTTATAAATGGAATTTAAAGTTGTTAACAATGAAGAGAGACTTCTATATTGAATTGAGCTATGGAATAAGGTTGATAAAGAAATTGGGGAAGGATGTTTTTTTGTCTGGAAAAACATCATTATTCCAGAATGGATTGATTCTGTGTTTCATGGGAAATAAATTTTTAAAGATTTAGCAGTGTCAGGGAATTAAGATAGAAGATGTTTTTGAAGCAGGGAAATTTATTTATTTTAATAGAATGAAGTAGAAGTTCAAAATATCTGAAAATACTAGATTTTGTTACATCGTTATGAAATTTTTATGTGAAAATTATGGTCAAGAGCCATTATTACCAATAGAGATGGAATTAGAATTATTGTTACATGCTGGAAATATAAAGATATTTATTTCAATGATGGAGAAGTCAATACAAAAGAAAGACTGAAAAATAGGGTTTCATAATTCTAGACAAAGATAGAAAGTAGATTTGAATAAACAAATAGATGAATAAGATTGGATTGGGATATGTAGAGAAAACATGAAAAATACAATAAATGTAAGATATAGAATGGTGCAATATAATTTTATTCATCAGTTATATTTAACTCCATATAAATTTTTAAAAATTAAATCAAATTCTTTCAGATTTATGTTTTAGATGTGGACAGGAAATTTTTCTATTCTACTTGGCAGTGTCCAAAAGTTAAACCTTTTTGGTTAGAAATGGGTAAATTATTGGAACAAATAATGGGGATTAAATTCCCACAGGATCCAATGTTATTTTTATTGAGTCATATTAAGAATATTGAACCCAAGTTGAAAGTGAATATGTATCAAAAGAAGTTTGTTCAAAATGCTTTAACAATAGCAATAAAATGTATTGCCATAATTTGGAAGTCTGATACAGATCTGGGTATAGAAAGATGGTGTGCTGAAGCCCAGAATTGTATACCACTTGAGAAAATTACTTATAATTTAAGAAACAAACTTTATATATTTTGGAAGATATGGAGCCCTTATTTATAATATGGGGGTTAATATTTGAATGAAGCTCTGACATTCCCTTCTCTTTAAGGTCTCAGTATATTATAAGAGTCTTTAAAGTAATAGGCACACCTGTTGACGGTCTCTTGTCCCATTCTTACTCTTTTTTTCTTCTTTTGTAGGGGGATGGGGAGGGAGTTGTAAATGGGGTATTACAGGACATGTTAGAAAAGTAATGGATAAGATATGTCTTTAAAAGAGAGAGTTTGTAGGGGTTTAGTTTAGATTACACTTCACAGAGTAACACTTCACAAAAGACATCTCATTTAAAATGCAAGAGCATTGCTGAAGTAGGACGTTGTGTCACCAGTGACATTACAAAGACAATGGAACTCCTTTGGAAATAACTTCACAAGGAGGTGCAAATGGAACAAAGTCCAAGTTCAGACACTGATAAGATATTTCAAAGATTGGGGTTGGAGCCCAGTAGGAAGTAATTTGGTTTTTACAAGCAGAGAGAGGAATAACAAACAGATGATTTCTCTTTTGGGGACAGAGAGAAAGAGAGAGAGAGATTAGTTCTACAGTCGCAGTTGAGGCTGCAAAATGGCAAGCTGGCAGGCTTGTTGAAAAACCCCATTGTGAAGATAGGTTGTGAGTTCTGAGTTCAGCCTATTCAAAACCCTTGTAGTCCTTACAAAAGGAAATGGCTGGCTAGAGTGTTTCTCCTGAAATAAGGGAAACAAGAGGAACTCTGTGGTGACCTGGAAGAAGAGGTTATCATTTGGAAAACCCATTATGGGGAAAGTTTCTTCAGCAAGACACTGAGTGACTGATTGGAGGAAATCAGATTGTATGTGTCCAACGAGCAACAAATTTCTCTCTGAAACCAACAAGAACCTTCCTGAGTGGTAACCATTTAACTTTAAGCATCAGATCCAGGCAAAGGTTCATAAATGTAAATTCTGTGCACAGTATGAGAATTGCCTGATACCAGTGAACTTGGAGAAGTAAAAAGTAAATGATTGGACAGGGAAGTAAAAAACTTCCCTGAACATAAACACATTACATACACGTGCGCTTAGAATTAGAAGAGGATTAAATTTTGATCTTGTTATTGTGTTTTTTTAAGAAAACTAAAAGCAACTTTTATTTAAATAACCATTGTGTTGGTGAATTTCTATTGCTGCTGGGTTTTGGAGTTCTCTGGGCTCATAATGGCGGGGGTTCTTTTTTTTCTTGTATACATCACATCTTTTTAAAAATAGTTTATTTAATTTATTCAAGTAGATCGGAGTTGCCCTCAGCAGCCAGGTTTGCCAGTGGAATAGGCTGAGTTTCTTGCTTCTTTCCATTTTTCCACCTTTAGTAATCTTGCCAGCTTTTGTATCCATTTCAAATATAGAATGTGCAATTTGGCGCAACTTCAAAAGATTTTAGAAAAGTATACAGGGAAAAGAGTATTCTGAAGGTACAGAACTGTGAGAAGGACATCATCTACTCCATGTCACACCCCAACCGATGTCAAGACGCTGGCATTGTTTACTGGAATTACTACAGTTCTTAAGTGAAGTTGTTGGGAGCAACTTTTAGGATTTAGAATAAGCAATGATGGGTGACCAGCAATATCTTTCCCCATCTCGCCTTCATTTATTGTTTAATTTAAGCAGTGATACAGGTTGAGGTTTTGGGAACGGCAGATGTGGCAGCCTAAATTACAAACTGCAGTGAAATTTACTGAGTAGACAATGGCATGTTGATGGGAGAAGAAAAGAATCTTTAATACAGTGGCTAAGGTACTACTCATGCAAGCTACGACATTCCAATGCTATCAAGTGCTGTAGGAACTGATTGTATTCAAACAATGGAGAGTATTCCATCACACTTCCCATTTGGATAAAGCATTTTAAACAATGATAAATAGAGAGATCAAGGGTTTGGAACAAAATTGGGGAAAATCAGAGCAAATAGAGTTTGACTAGAATGAACCCCTGGGATACTGACCATTTCACAGAGAGACAGATTGTATTGCAAATTACAAATTGGCAAGAACACTTGCATGTACAAAAATAAAGGAAAATACCTTTGAACTTCCTAATACTTAGAGAAATAGGGCAGTACAGACAAGCAACTATTGAAGCTCCAGTGACCTGGGTTTAATCCTGATCTGTCTATATGGAGGTTGCATGTTCTCCCTGTTAAGGATTAATAGGTTAATCAACCACTGAAGATGGTCCTTTTATGGAGAAGAATCTGGGGGAGTTGAGATGTTTACTGTGAGATTCATGTATTATATTGGTCGCCCTTCAGTTCGAAGAAGACATGTTGTGTAGTTTATCTGTGGACAAGAAGGTGACTTTGCAGCCCCAGTCTGGAAATGCAAAGTCTAGCACAATGGGGGTACTGGAAGTCAGTTTTTGTAATGACTGTGCCTGCTTCTTGGTGACACCATTCAAGGTTTTCCATCAGCTTTTGGCAATACCGGTTTTCAAAACTGGTGTAGACTGCATAGCACAGGGCTCGCCAATGGGATCTGTCAGCAGCCACAGCTTCTAATTCTCTTGGCTGGATGCCACAGTAGCATAGGGTTTCCTTCAGTGTCTTTATAATGCTTGCGTGGATGACCTTGAGATCTCCTTCCGGTCTTCAGTTTACTATAGAGCAGCTGACAAGCCATTCATTGGTCATCCACTCTGAAGACACGTCGCACCCACTGCATCTGGGCTCTGATAATCAGGGATTCAATGTGGTGGACTTCGCATGACCTAAGACCTCCAGCTTGGAGACACTGATGCCAATGAATGGATGTCATGCATGTGGAATTCCTCTAGTTGTATGATGTGATTTCAGTACAGTCCAGGTCTCACATCCTTAAAGGAGAGAAGGGATGACCACAGCTTTGTAGACTTTCAGCTTTGTGGAGATGCGGATGTTGTGTTGATTGAGCACCCTGATACGCAGCGTCTCCAGAGCCTGGCCGGCCTTGCTGATTCTAGAGTCAATTTCTTTGTCCAAAGACCCATCACTCAAGATGATGCTCCCCAAGTATTTGAAGCTGTTTATATTTGTCAGCTGGGTGTCATCAGCAGTGATGTTTGGTTCTATGGTGTTGGTGTTTGGCACAGACTGATGGACTACTTCAATCTTGTTCAGGCTGATGGTCAGGCCAAAGAGCAGAGCAGCATCTGAGAATTTGTTCAACATGAACTGTAGATCACTACCTTTGAGTGCCAAGAATGCATGTCATCAGCAAAAAGTTTTTCTTGAATGATTGTGTAGAGACATTCCATCCATGCATTTAAGCGGCGAGATCAAAGAGCGAGGCGTCCAGACCGTACCTGATGTATGCTCCCTCCTCCAGACCTTGGACTGCACGTGACAACATGCAAGTGAAGAACAGATTGAACAAGACTGGGGCTAGTTCACAACCCTGTTTCACCCCATTAGAAATGGTAAATGCAGCTGATGTATCATCACTGCAGATGACCTGTCCTATCATTCCATCATGGAGCGGATGAATCATTTTTATGAATTTCCTTGGGCATCTGTACTGTCTCAAGTAATCCAAAGAGCCTCCCTATTTAGAGTGTCAAATGCCTTTGTCAGGTCAACGAAGACTTGTTCTGCTCGATGCACTTCTCCTGAACTTGTCTCACGGCAAATATCATGTCCACTGTACTCTGCTCTGGCTGAAAGCTACATTGCACCTCCAGGAGATTCCTTTCTGAGACAGTGACAAGTATGTTCAAGAGGATGTGGGTGAAAATCTTGCCTGTGATGGACAGCAGCGAGATAACCCTGCAGTTTCCGGAGTTTGATTTGTTTTCTTTGTTTTTGTAGAGAGCCACGATGAGGGCATTGCGGAAGTCATCAGGCATCTCTTCTGTGATCCAGATGTCTTCCAGGATGTCTTGGAATGCCTGTAATGCATTTGGGCTTAGAGCTTTGTAGATCTCAGCAGAAATACCATCCTGCCCTGTTGCTTTATCTGAATTCATCTGCAAGATCGCTTTATTGGCCTTATTAGTAGAGGGTGAGAGGTCTAGGTAATCCAGGACTGGCTGCTGAGGGATGTGCTGTAAGACATCAGGATCAACTGTGGACGGCTTATTAAGTAGGTTGGAAAAGTGTTCAGCCCAGCAGATTTTAGGATTTGTTGGGCCTGATGGCTTACTTCCAAGCTGTATGGCTCAATTATCCTAAAATCAGGAATGATCCAGTACATACAACACAGAAGCAGCAATGGGATTGAAATTGTTGGCACTGAGGACCCTTCTCAGTCCATCTGTAGAAGTTACCTTTACTTTAAACGGGGTCAAGGAAAAAGATGTAGGATAATATGTAATCAATTTAGTGGAAATCAGGTTGAGATTAACAGAGAAGATCATTAATGAGTTGTGCTTGAAAAGGGAAATAAGAGAAACTGAAGCAAAATAATTGTTCAGACTCAGGCAGCAGGATGGAGGTTTTACTTGGTGGAAGAGGCCCATAAGCTCCTTTCTTCTTGCAGGTGAAGATAAAGGAGTTCAAAGAGATGATTAGTTGTAGTGGAAAATGCTTTTCTTAACTGGAAAGAAGATTGAAGTACTTGATATCACACATGCTGAGACTTCTATCCCTTAGACTAGAGGTGACATTGAGGCCTGTACTTAGGGAAGGCAGGGGAGGAGGGAATGATGTTGGAATAAAGATGGTGGGGAAGTGTAAACATTTTGAGTCCAATAAATATGAAAATTCAATTCCAATCAGGAAAGCATTCCATACAGTGGCTAAATTTAAAGGATGAGCTGTCAGTTACCAGTAATTTGAGAGCGGGCTGGTTGGGAGCCGATGGTTACACTGAAACAGGCTCCTCTGAAGCAATGTGCAATATAACACCCCATGACAACTGGCTGGCAGATCTCTTGAAGAAATAAATACACAGCTGAGGATGGAATGCAGTCACTGCTATTTTTGTCAAGGCAGTAGAGCAGCAGTTCGTTGATTGGAGAACAATTAGAAGATAAATTATATCCCATCTAATGTCACAAGAAGACAAGGTGATTGAAGGTGAAAGCTGTTCATTACCAAATCTACAAGCTTCTGAGTATTGACATTCTCTCCCAAATATAACACTTTACAAACTTCCTAAAACTGTAACCTCTAATCAGTTCGATTAAACTTTTCTCATATTATTTTTCTCCCGCTGATGTTGCTTAACCCATTGTCCCCTCCAGTATATTGTTGACCTTCAGACTCCAACATCTGCAGTCTCCTGTGTGTCTCCAGATTAAACTAGATAATTGTCTCGCTCCCATTAAACATTGGTATGAGATCTACCCACAGCTCTCTAAAGAGTAAAACAACCTGCACTTCCCAGAGCATCTTTATCGCAGCCAAGCATCTCAAGAGGGTTCAGGGAAAGAAAGAAAATTAAGCAGATCATCATGTGGCAGAGCTGAGAGAGGTTACAAAAGCATCGGCAATTATTATTTTCAAGAGAGATTCTAAAGACAGAAATAAGGAGGTGAAGGAGAGTTAAGGAGAGTGTTAGAGAGCATAATAAGATAGTTTGCATTTTCTAAAAAGCAATTATTGGGAGGAAGTCACATTTACTTACTTGTGGGTGAAAAACTGCAAATATTTGATAGACATAACAGATTGAGCCGTGCAAAAGTTAATAATAATATTTATTTTTCTCCATACAAGGCCTTATACCTTTTTAAGAGTAGAATTCTATGACTGCATTCAGAGTCACTGTGTAAATAAATAGCATTGCCATCAATGGTCATGACTAAATTGGCAAATGGAGCCAGATCGCAGTCAGTGACTGACAGACACTCAATTTTATAAGAGACTATGCACTGTTTACACAGTATGAGTTTGTGTAAAGTGTAAAAAAAATACTTTTTCTTTCAGGGAATCTAAGACAAATTATAAATCCTGTATTTTCTCAGAGAGATCTATGTATAAACTCAACATCAATTAAAACCCTTTTCAAAACAACTTCAAAGCTACACTTTGACAAGATATCCTTCAGATTGTACTGGCTGCAGTTTTTTTTATTCATTCTCTACATGCAGATATTGACAGCGGCTGCTTCTGTTATCCTTTAACATTTATTAATCTTTATTAAGATACAGCACAGAAACCGGTTCTTCATCCCAGTCTGAATCAACCACTCATTTTCTTTAATCCTCCGTTGATCCTACAAAGTCATGTGATTAGTCCTCTATTCTATTCTCTTTCACTTATGATTGCATAAGCAAGTTCAGCTCCCACACAATCTATCAATTTGTTGATGATACCACCTTTGTTGGCCAAGTGACAGGAAAGGTTAAGTCTGAACCCAGGATGGAAGTCAACAATCTGTTTGGGTGGTGCCAAACAATAATTTCGCTTTCAATGTCACAAGACCAATAAGTTTATAGGGGACTTTTGGAATGAGAGGATGAGGGATCATGCACCTGTCTGCATTGATGGGACAGCAATGGAGAGGGTTAGTACTTTCAAGTTCCTGGGACCCAAAATATTGGAAGACCTCTCCTGGAGCCAGCTCAGAGGCTGTGAAGGCGGCACAGCAAAGCCTCTACAATCTCCTCCTAAAGGTCAGAGGAGATCTGGTAATGTCATTGAATATTCTATCAAATATTTACATATGCTCACTGATTGCATCAAGTCCTGGCTTGGTAATTCAAATACCCTGGAATGCAGAAGGCTGCAGAAGATGACAGGCGTAGTCACATTCATCGTGAACTCGAACTTCCCATCATCATAAAGGATCCACATCACCCTCATCACAACCTCTTCTTGCTTTTACCTTTGGGAAGAAGGCACAGAAGCCCAAGGTCCAGCATCTCTAGATTCAATAACAGATTTTTTTTCCAATGGTTACATGGCTCTTGAACCTCCCCTTACCACCCTAACTATAAACTGTTCCAGAACCACAAAAAAATGTCTTTACTACTGTACAAATTATAACTCTGAACAGTTATTACCTATTACATATTTATTATCTTTTCTGTAATTTGATATATACTATCATAGCTTTTTTTAAAATATAAGCACCTATTTGGTCGCAGCAAGTAAGAATTTGGGGGCATATGTACATTGTATTTAGGTTTATGATCTTATATTGGATTCTATCTTTCAACCAACAGCTCTTATGCTCTTCAACCTCCCCATACTATCCTAACCCTAACCATAAACTAGTCTGGGTCCACCAAAAGACCTGTTTGCACATTTGAGATGCAAAACTTGTTTTTCGTGCACTAACTGGAACTGTGAATATTTATCTATCTTTTTAAATCATCTCTTTTTCTGTCCTGGAATATTATGGTAATTTAATGTATACTACTGTTGTTGTTTTGTATGTACTGGTGTGGCTGCAGCAAATAGGAATTTCATGTGAATTGTATTTAGGCATATCATAATAAACTCTTGCTATTCATTATTTTTATTCTCCCTTTAATCATAAACTCTCCCCAGCTTCTACCATTTAACCTTTGCACTATTGACCAATTAACAGGTAGATGGGAGGAAACTGGGAAAACCTTCACAGGAAATCTACACCCATGGTCAGGATTGAATCTTTAGTAAGACAGTGCAGTGCAGTTCAATAAGCCAGTGCACTTATTGGCTGTGCTGCCCAATTGTCCTGGGGAGGTGTTGACAAGTAGTGGCTTTCTAAGTCATTTTGAGGGAAGCTAATAGACAACCATACTGATGTGGGCAGTTTTCTTTCTTTCAAGGGTATATGTGAAGCAATTTTTTTTTAAATTAGAATACAATAACTTTATGGCTACTTTTACAAATACTGTAAAAAAAAACAACAAAATTGAAGTTATCAATCTAGGTGCTTAAAATATCCAATAACATAATTATTACACTTTACCCTGGAGCAATCCAGAGGCTCAAATTCCACAATGTGTGTATAAATAGTAGAAAAATTAATTGCAACTTTGCTCATGGTTTTGTTGCAAATATTATAATGTTTTTTTTTTAAAAGTCAACATTTTAGTTCAGACATTCTATAACTTTTACCATGCAGGTGTACCTTCTGATCAACTATTTCATATAGTGTGCATATGGACTGCTAATTGCTATTTGATTTTAGTAATTATTTAAAATTGCAAGAACTAGACAGTTGTGATGAGCAAAAGATAATTAGAAAGGCAGCAAGAAAATATCATAGCAAGAGAAAGATAAACCCAATGGCTTTCCTGCTCATAACAATCAACTCAGGAATTCATTGTCTATACCCCTCAGTTACTCAAAACAACATTCCCTCTTTCTCCCACACTTAATAAGTGCATATCTTCTTAGCAAGTAAGAGGTTTCTTAGAGAAAAAATTAGCTACACAAACAGTGAGAAAACCGAGCAAAACCTCCTTGTTTTGTTAGGCTTTCACAGTACCCTTTTACATTCATAAAGTCCTGATGCTTTGTCTCAATTATATTGTACCTACACCCTCTGGACCTGAGTAAAAGGGATGTTTCTACAGCGAGCGGGAATAGCAGATTAAGGAAAACAGATCATATGTATGTACTAACCTAACCAAATGTGCAAGTAAAAACTTTACAATATTGTCACATGACTCAAGAATTAATTGATTTGAAAATTTGTTCACGTTAATTCATGACATGAGCCATTAAATTGAAAGCAATGCCCTCAAATAAAAACACCAAGATGGGTAATGTATTCATTGTAATTACATAAAAATGTTATATACCTCTCTTTTCTCCTGTGTATGGAACCAAGTCCTCTTTGTCCTTGCATTCTTTTGCTTGTTTCTCTAAGTGTTCCAGAAGTTGATCTCTATTTAATGGACCTGTAGGTGCTTTTTTTGTCTGATCTTTTTGTCTTAGTCCTGCAGGCAGAAGGTCATTCTAAAAGGGAAAGAAAATACACTAATCAGCAATCCAAGGACTATGATGAGTCCCATTTTAAATTATTCAGTTAGAGCAGAAGTATACAGTTGGAAGGTTTAATCACACAAACCAGATCTCCAGCATTAATGAAAATGGAAGCTCATCAACAAGAAATGTGTGAGTGTTCCTGGAATAACAGGAAGTGATTGTGCAAAACGATAATTTTATCTTTTCTAGTTAAACACTAGTTTAGTTGGAAATTTATTCAAAGCTTCTTGTGATCCAGTGGGAATCTGTTAGGCCTGGGGCTCTGTAATTCATAATTGAAGATACATTTGTCTCTAAGCCATTGCCTCCAGTTAGTGAAAATGATTTGTGTTCAAATTCAAAAACATATAAAGACACAAGACCAAAGCACTATTTTCTCAAAAATGTAATAAGCTATTCGAAATGCTCTCAAGCATGTAACAATCGTCAGCTGACCCCACAAATCAGAATTTGAAAGAACTATGGAAATGCCAAGGAACTATCAAAGAAGAAATGGTCTGCTAACTTGATGGATTTAGTTAGACTTTCTGAATATGCTAATCAAATATGTCATGTTATTTAACAGCTTTTTTTAAATTGTTTGGATACAAGTCTTTTTGTAATGCCTGCCCTTCTAACTGTTCGTAAAATAGGAAGCAGATGTCATTGGACTTATGAAATTAACCCCGGATATTAAACAATGAGCATAAACACCAAAATTCTTACTTAATGTAACCCAAAAGGTACCATTGTGAAAAAAAATTACTCCAACATGGAAAAAGATAATAGGCAGATTGTAAATATTCACCATTACAGTTAGTACAATAAAAATGTTCATTAAACTGGCAGGTACTATTCCAATATTTAAGAAACATTTGGGGAGGCACTGTTGGCGTAACAGTTAGCACATCTTTTCAGCGCCAGTGATCGGGACGGGTTCAAATCCCACGCTATGAGGAGTTGGTGTGTTCTCCCTGTGTCTGCATGGGTTTTCCCCAGGTGCCCAGGTTCCTCCCATCATTCACAACATACAGGGGCATAGGTTAATTGAGTGTAAAAGGGGCAGCATGGACTTGTGGGCCAAATGGCCTGTTACCATGCTGCATGTATGTACGTCTAAATGAAACAATGCAATAATGCAGACAGGTAAGTTGAGCTAAAGAGAGAGGTTAGGGTATTATTCATCAGAACACTGGAGGATGAGGAATGATCTCACTGAGGTATACAAAATCATGAGAGAAATAGATGAGGTGAACAGAGAGTCTCGTGCCCAGAATAGGGCAACTAGTAACCATAGGTTTAAGATGAGGGGCAAGAGATTTAACAGGAACCAAAGGGGTAACTTTTTTTTTTTTTTTTTTTTTTTTTTTTTTTACACACAGAGGGTGGTGAGTGTATGGAACAGGCTGCTGGAGGAGGTGGTTGAGGCAGGTACTATTCCAATGTTTAAGAAACATTTGGACTATTATTGGATGGAGAGAAAATTCAAAATTCATATGTGCAAAGGGACTTGGGAGTCCTAATGTAGGATAGCCTAAAGGTTAACCTCCATGTTGAGTCAGTGGTGAAGGAAACTAATTCAATGTTGGCATTCATATCTAGAGGAAAATGATACAAGAACAGGCCCTCACTTGGAGTACGGGTTACAGTTTTGGGCTCCTTTCTTAAGAAAGGATATACTGGCATTGGAGAGGGTTCAAAGATTTACAAGAATGATTTCTGGAATTAACAGACTAGCATATGAAGAATATTTGATGGTTCTTGGAATGTACACTTTTGAGTTCAGAAGAATGAGGTGGAGGAGGTCTCGTAGAAGCATCTTGAATGTTGAAAGGTCTGGGCAGAGTAGATGTGGCAAAGTTTCCCATGAGAGGGGAGTCTAGGACAAGATGGAACAACTTCAGGATTTTTTTTTTGTAATTTTTTTGTTTATTGCACTGTGAACTATATCAATGACAATATATACATGTGTTCTTCATTAAAATATACACAGTGACATTTCCTTTGAACAACTTCAGGACTGAAGGACACCCGTTTAAAACAGAGATATGTAGGAATTTCCTTAGCCAGAATTGTGGACCTCTGGAATTTGCTACAGTGGGTGGCTGTGAATGGCAGGTCATTGGGTGCATTCAAGGCAGAGACTGACAGGTATCTGAATAATCAGGGTATCAAAGGTTATGGGGAGAAGGCATTGATCAGCTCATGATGTAATGGTGGTGCAGACTTGGTGGGCCAAATGCCCCACTTCTGCTCCTATATTATATGGATGTATGGTTTTATGGATACGATGGGTTAGAGGATAAGGGCCAAACACAGGTAGGTGGGGTTAATGTGGGAGGGAGATTTTGGTTGACCTGGACAAGACTGGCTGAAAGGTCTTTTTTGTGGTCCTGAAGTAGTTTATAGTTAGTGTGGTAAGAGGAGGTTCAAGAGCCTGATAGCCATAAGAAAAAAAAATTTCTTGTATCTAGAAGTGCAGGACTTCAGGTTCCTGTATCTTCTCCCTAAAGGTTAGCAGCAAGAAAAGATTGTGACCAGGGTAACAGTGCACTTTTATAATTTTGGCTGCCTTCTTGAGCCAGTGCTTCACATTGATGTTTTCAATGGATAGTAGGCCAGAGTCTCCGATGGTCTTGGCTATGTTTGTAACTTTTTGCATCCCTAGGAATTTAAATTACTAAACCAGGCCTTGACACAACCAGTCAGTGTTCTTTCCACAGTAAATCTATAAAAGTTCAATAGAGTATTCTGTTACAAATCTCAGACCACCACATTGCCTCAATGTGCTGACTCCAGGAGAGCTCCTCTGATACCACCCAGAAAAGGTCCTCTGATACCACCCAGAAAAGGGCAAATGGATGTCAGATGGTGCATTAAAGTGGCAGGAGACAAGAAGCTCACAATTAATCACCTGTGTACTAATTGCAGATGCTCCACAAAATATTCACCAGATCTGCATTTGGTTTCTCCAGAGTGGAGGAGGCCAGATTGTGGACACCAAATGTACTGCAGTGGATTAGAAGATGAAAAATTACATTGGCAGGTCTTAGAAGAGCTCTGACGAGAAGAAAACAAACATAAACAAATTGGTGACACTGCCTCTGGAGTAGACCTGGAGAGTGGGGAGCAGAGACTGAGTGCTGCTTCAAGAGTCCTAATGCTGGCAGCTCTGAATAGGTTTTAAATGACCTGATAAAGGACCTGATGCTGTTTTTAAGAAATGTCCTACAACCACAGAGGCCTGTTCCCGAAATGGTGGCACACGTGCTTGGCAGCGGCCATGAGGGGTTGCAGACTCCAGGGCAGCAGCAGACCAGTGAAGGAAATGGGGAGAACACCTCCCTTCGAGAAGGAGAAACATGGGAGACAACCCTACAGGATGGTGACCATGGCGGTGGACCAGTGAGTAGCTCAGCGGCTGAGGGACCCACAAAAGACCATGCAAATCCTCTTTGATCAGGAGAAAGTGAGTGAAATTGAAAAGTAGCTGTTCAAAGTGTGGACAAGTTTGGTCTAGTGAATGAATGTTTTGGTGGAAGAGGAATTGAATGAGCCTCAATCTGTAACTGGCCAAGTTAAAAATAATTGGAGAGAAATAAGAGCTACTTTCTACGTAAAAATTTGGCTTGCTTTGAGCAGGCAACACTTGAGGGGAAACCAGAGAACATCTATGATTTTAGTAATTACTATCTCAAACTTTTTGTTCATTGCTCTGAATAACTCAGACATACTTGATTTTTTTTTGCAATCCATAATTCTTTTTATCCTTCTGAAGGTTGTTAAATTTGTAGATATCTGTCTCATGTTCACAGTAATGGCTTACATTAGCCAAACACAACAATAAGATCACATAACACCTATATCTGATCCCCGATTTAACATAATCCCAAAACAGAATGCTAGCTGCCAATGTCTCTGACTGTAGAAGAAGCATTTTAAAGATTCTTAGGGTCACAAATATGTTGAGGTGCAGTCCTCTTCACGGCCTCTGAACATTTATAAGAAAATTTCAATCCATTAAAATACAGAAGAGCAACAAAGGAGGGCAATTACATTCCTCTGGAAATAGTTGAAGGTACTATATACTGTCTAAATAATTCACAAGAGTGGTATTGGTGTTTTGTGCACAGAATATATGAAATTGATAACTCTAGTCTGAGAAGATTTTGTACGTTATTGAATACTCTATCAAATTTTACAGGTGTACTGTGGAAAATATATTGTCTGGTTACAACATGGCCTGGTTTGGAAACTCAAGAACCCAAAAACACAGAAGGCTGCAGAAAATGGAAAAAGTAGCCAAATCTATCATGGGCACTGACCTCCTATCCACTGAAGTCACAGCTCAAGACATCAGCTAACATCACTAAGGATTCCCATCCACCAATGACAATCTCTTCTTGCAGCTATCTTCAAGCAAGAAGCCTGAAGTCAGGCACCTTTAGACTCAAGAGCAATTTTTTTTAAAAACAGCTATCAGACACTTGAAGTTTTGTGCACTAACCTAACCTTGACCATTAATTACTGAAAAACCACCAAAAGATGTGTCTGCACTTTTAGAACATTACTTTTAATTGCTCTAACAACCACCATCCTTTATATTTATTTTTTTGTCTCACGGCACGTTCGGTGCATCTGTATGTTCTATTTATGCATATGACAATAAGCTTTCACCATCATTATGAATATATAATCTGAACAACTCTATGAATGTAAAGAAAGCCTTTGTTTCTTTTAATAAAGATCATTCCAAAAATACATTCTCTGATTTGGAAAATGCAACTTTTAATGCATACTGTCCAATCAGTTTGAGTGCATTGCAATATCTTGGACATAAAATAGCAAAACTGCAGTCAGGATCAATTCCCTAGCAACCAGAATCTGCTTCCAACAATCTGTCCCTTTATTATAGATATTCTTTTCTGTGGAGTGCATTTCCATTGCCTTCACTTTCCACTTTCAGTAAATATTTTACTTCTGTGTATCAGCATTTATGTTCTAACAAAATATTTACTCTTCATTGCCTTCTGACAAAATATTTAAATGTTAGAAAACTATAGCCCCTTTCACACTTGCAAGTGGTCCCAGGAATTAACGGCCAATCAGCCAGAAAGGGTCGAGTGTGGAATGAAAATCGTCTCAATACCAGCATGAGATGATGCCAGAGATAGACTGCCTCGACCTTTAGTGGAATCCCCAGCATCTGTGGACACCGGCATTGCAATAAGGCAAGTAAAATGGGCAACGGCATTCTAAGACAGAAATGATGCAAGTTTATGCGTGCGTGCAGGAAAGTGAAGGAAGATTAAAATGAAGGATAAACTTTGCCGTGGGACAGTCGCAGCGGGAGAGAGAATGTGCTAGCAATAAATAGCAATAATGGACAATTTATAAACAACATGGGAAAGTTGGTAATGCTATTTATAAAGATCATGGGGAAAAAGCAATGGCAGTCCTGACTTCCCAGAATGCCGTACAGCAGAAAACCCCTTCATGGATGCTCTGTGCCTGCAGCCATGCATACAGCCCTTTCTCTCCCACATGGTATTCTGGGAGAGCAGATCCGCCATCGCTTTTTCCCCACAGTCTTTATAAATTGAGCACTATAGTGCTACCAACTTCCCCAAGCTGTTCTAAAATTGTCTGTTACTACTAACACTTTCCCACGGTACCTTATAAAGGTTTATATAGGTCAGCACAACAACAACAACAGGGACTGAAGGACTCGTATTGTCCTATACATAAAGCTTAATTATATTATAATTAGTCATGATTGATTTTGTTCAAATACAAGATCATAATGCATTGATCAGGATTTAGGGCAGGTCCACAATCGCTCGATGCATAATGACATCACCAGTAGAACAGTCCTAACCCTAGGGATGACACCTTGCCAGTGTGAAAGTGTTCAGTGGTCCCAGTTAAGAGTGGTTAGGTGTGAACAGCAAAAACACCATTCCTATCCTGGGTCACTGAATAGCTGATTTAGTGGGACACAAGTGTAAAAGGAGGTTATGATAACAGTTTTCTTGCATTATGTTGTCTTTTTCCCAAGACATATTTTTTAAGATCTGATGGCTTGGGGCATTATCAACGAGAACATCACTGTACAAAGTCTTTCTAATCTGACTCGCATCACTTGTGTCATTTAACTGTTGGATTTCTAAATATGGAATAAACCAATCACAAGATAGTGGGTAGAGGTGCTGGAGAAGTGATTTATGGAGAGGGCTAACTTTGGGAAAGATTCTACAGAGATAACATCACCAAGAGATAGACCTACAATTTTAAACTCCAGTTATGAACATTCTGTGAAAGTTCATTCAATGAACAATTCACACCTTTGTTAAACAATGTATGGGGTTAAGTGTGACTGACATAGTAATTAAAAATATTTGTATCTGTAGTATTGCAGTTTGGAGAATAAAGGGTAGAAATGTAGCAGAAATATTTGCCATATTCCTCTGAGTTCTGGACACAATGTCCAGGAACTTTACTATACGACGATATGTTATCTGCTGGAAGAACTTAGCAGGTTAAGCAGCATTAGTGGCTGAAAACAAATGTTGACGTTTCAGGGCAGAACCCTTCATTGGGATGGGAGTGTTGAGGAGAGATAGCTGACATAATATGAATAAGGGTCAGGGAGGAGTAAAGGCAACCGGTCAGAGGAAACTAATTGGCAGGTGCCAGACAAAAGGAAAGGGAGTCAAGAGGAAATAGGATGCATCATACAGTCAAAAGGTCCTTTCATGCCAAGCCTCAGCCTGGAGGCCGGCTATAAGCACAGAGGGAAAAGCCTCAAAAGGCTGCTCTTGCATTGCATTCATGTTGAGTGGCATCTCATAGCACCCTCTGGAGTCAATGAAGGCGGGACGACTGGTGTTGTAGCACCGCCCATCATAAATATAGAGCAGAGCAATGGCCGTCTTCCCTACCCAAAACCTCCCATGCACTTGGAACTGCTCTGTGTTTCCCAGAATGATTCCAGCTGCGTGGGAGATTATGGGTAGGAAAGACGGCCATTGCTTTGCCATGTTTTGAGCCACTGACGAGCGGTCCCGAAGGCCAAAGTAGCCTGGTGAGGTGCTGAAGCAGCCAGTGGAGCAGTCACAGCCCGCACCAGCTGCCCCCTGATGGTCCCCGCCCTGACAGCCGCTGCCAGCCACACCTGCCCTGATGCCTCGCGCTGGCTGTCCCTGCCCTGGCCGCCCCTGCCCTGACAGGTGGGAGTGTGGTCTGATGGCGTCATCATGATGTCATCAGCTGCTTGCAGATGCTGCAATCTGATAAGAAAAGGTGATTATAGTGGAATAATGAGAGCTGAAGGGAAGGAGCTGTTAGGAAAAGACAGAGAAGACCAGATGGACCTGAAAAGGGTTGGGAGAAAAGGGGGAAGAACATTAGGGTGAATCAAACCATAGAGGGAAGAGGATGAGAATTGGAGGGGGCTGGATGGGGAGGGGGAGGGGGGGGGAGGGAAAGTAGGAGAAAGATTGGAAATAGTTGGGAAGAGGGACATTATCTGAAATTGTAAAATTCAATATTCATTCTGCTAAGAAGCATATGAGGTGACTGCCTTTACTTTACAACGGGTCTCACTCTGCAGTGGAGCAGGCCAACAATGGACAGGTCAACATGGGGATGGGAAGGGAATTGAAATGGCAGCAACCGGGATCTTAGGATACCCATATTATAAGAAGAGCACAGATGTTCTGGGGAACAAAGAACTTTGTACTTGGTCACACTGGTGTAGAGGAGGCCACATTGGGAATACCAAAAGCAGCAGATGAGGTTGGAAGAGTTCATATTCTGAATGCAGAGGTTGATGGAGTGAAAGGCAAAGTCAAGGGGGAACCTATCCCTGTTCTGTCTGGAGAGCAGAGGGTGAGAGTGGAACGACAAGAAATAATGTGAGAAATAGCCCTATTAGTCACAGTGGAGGGGAAGCCACATTCCTTGAAAAAGGACATTTCAGATGTCCTAGAATGAAAGGTCTCATCTTGAGTGCAGATACAAATTTCATGTGTCCACATGCACTTTATCACATGGCTTTTCCTTGCAATTTCAGTATTGAAACTTTTGCAGTTTAACTTGCTGCTTACACTCAAGGCATTGGGCAATCAGGTGACACAAATGGAAGATGTATATGCTCCCTTTTCACCCAGTTCATCTCAGTTTCAAATAAATTCTTTTTCAGAAAGAGAACCACTCAAAATTACTTTAACAATGACATGGAGGAAGAAAGGATTTGTGCATTTTTTTTCAACATGCAGAAGATGTACTAAATTTGAAATAATTGCAGAGCTTCTACATCTGGGAAAATAATTCTCACATATAACAAAGTACTGAAAATATATGAAATTAATTGAGGTTATAAGTCAGCACTTGACGTAGGTCGAGATCTGAGTTCTGATCTGAGCAACAACTCTGGTATGAAGCCAATTACAGCAGGAGTAGAACAGTATTCCCTGACAAACTCCCGTCACCAGGACCATCAAACCAGGGTATCAATCCTAATTCAAACAGTGCAGAAGAGGATACCTAAAAATGAGATGCCAACCTGTAAAGCTACAACACAGCACTATGTTCATGCTCAACAGTAAAAACATCACAGATCAGTCAGAGCTAGATCAGTGGTTCTCAACCATTTTCTTTCCACTCACATACCACTTTAAGTAATCCTTATGCCATCGGTGCTCTGTGATTAGTAAGGGATTGCTTAAGGTGGGATGTGAGTGGGAAGGGAAGGTTGAGAATCACTGCTCTAGACCCAATTGTTACTGAAATGTATTGCTTCAGAAAAACTGTCATTGGCCCATTTCCTTTGGAGTTATGAAACAGTGCACATAACAAGTCAATTAGGTACGATTAAAACCGTGGTTTTCAAACTTTTTCTTTCCACCCACTTATCACCTAAGCAATCCCTTACTAATCACAGAGCACCTATGGCATGGGGAATACTTAAAGTGGTATGTGAATGGAAAGAAAAAGGTTGAGAACCACTGAGCTAAATGATCCCGCAACCAATGGATCAGATAAAAGCTCTTTAGTCCTGCTGCATTAAGTTGTGAACATTTAAACAGCTAATGGAAGGAGGAGGAGGCTTCAAGTACAATCCTATCCTCAATGATCATGCGAATTCCAAAGTCCACGTGGAAGGATTTACAGTGAGAGTTATTTGATGAGCTACATAAACATTACAGCTACAAGAACAGGTGAAAAGTTTGGTATTCCATGGTGAATATCTGTCTCCTTGACATCTCAAAGCTTGTTTGAATGAGTGCAGATCCAATAAGATGTTTGCTCATCAATAAGATGCTCACAAAGGTGAAATGCAAAATTCTGCAGATACTAGAAATCTGAAATAAAAATAGAAAATGCTGGAACTTCTCAGGAATGAGGGACAGTGAAAGAATGTTTCTGTTGATGACCTTTCATTAATAATTTGGTAACTGATGGTCTGTTTGGGTTTCTATGAAAACTACTTGGCATGAGATCTCATTACAGCTTGACTTAGCTTGCGTGAATTTGTTTGGATTTTAGGAGGCGAAATAAAAGTGATTGTTCTTGACAGAAAGCAACACTGGAGTCTCTGGCATCGAGGATCACTTTAAAAACCTTATCAATAGGTATCTAGGGGAAAGCTCTCCACTGGCTAGAGTCATATAGAACATAATCAGAAATAGCTGTGATTATAATCATAATTATTGGTATCAATCATTTCAATTCATTGCAAATTTACTTAAGGCAATGTCCTCAGCCCAAACATTTTCAATAGCTTTATTAATGCCCCTCCACCCCCCACCCCCCCCCCCCCCCCCCCACCATGCCATGAGTGGTAATGTTCACTGCTGACTATCATGTGTTGGGTTTTATCTGTTATTCATCAGATAAATCAATAACTATGCTGCCTGCTTCTTAGGGAGCCAGCAACTCCATAATGATGAGTTTATTGTCATATGCACTGTACATCCACAACTTTCACAATGTCCTTCAGTTAAAGCAAGTTTTCAACTGAAACCCTGTGAATTAGTACTGTCAGCTGTACTCTAGCCACTGATCCTGATCCAAGCAGTAGGCACTCCCTGAAAAGTTAATTCATTCATGAACATAGTTGAGAAACAGAACCTGTAACAAGAATATACCAGCTGAAAAGATGAAAGCCCATCTTAGGCAACATGTGAATCACTTCACAAAAGAACTGACATCTCTATGATCTCAGTGGAATACCACTTGTCACGGATCTCTAGCTAGAATAACGCACTTCCACCACTACCACGTCTTCTGTGGGCAAGCCATTTCCGAATCCAAACCTTCAACTCAGTTTGGAGCAAAATACAAACAGCAGGGTCTCAACAAGAAATGTCGACCATCTTTCTACCTCTGTGGATGCTTCCTGACCGGCCAAGTTTCTCCAGGAGTTTTTTTTTGCTCCATATTCTAGCACCTGCAGTCTTTGTGTCTCCAGGAAATATGAAACCACCTGGGCCACAAAATGGAACAGGAGAAACATCTCAAACGGTGACAATGGCCATCCAAATCGCACCATGGTCCATAACGAGCTTCACTCCTGAGAGATCCATGTCTAGCAGCAACAAAACCAATGAATGGATTGCTAACCTTGACAATGAATTCCACTTGTCCCCCCAATCTACTGCGTGCTTGCTGAAAAACCAGACACCAATCAGTGTTATACCAAGAAGTGACAAGTAATAGTATGTTCCAGGCAGCAATTATTTCAACACAGCCCATCCAATTCAACAGAATTACTTTTGACAAATCTGACATTTATTAATGTGCTAGACGGTCATCCATAACCAGCAACTTAAACAATTCAGGCACATGGATACTGTGGGCACAAGAATGAATCAGAGACTCATTCACAGCATAGTGACTCACAATCCTTAACCATTTCCACCATATGCCTTGTGTAGATCAGTAGTGTGATCTTGCCTGGACAAATCCCCCCCCTCCCCCCCCCCCTTATCCCTTTGACTCTATTCCTTCTCTTTCCCCTGCCCATCACCTACACCTTCCTTCCTCCATGAGAGCACCTTTCTCAGCCCTTTGCGGCCTTCCTTATCTCCTTTTAGCTCTTTAGTTCTTTTTCCCCCCTCCCACCAACATTCACCCATCATCTGGAATGCTATGCTCCCTTGCCCTCCCCCCCCTTCTTATTTGATCATTTGCCCAATTTTGGCATCCCAACGAAGGGGTCAGGCCTGCAACATCAACTTCCTATTGCTTTCTGAAGACGTTGCGTGGCCCACTGAGTTCCACCAGCCCTTTTTTGTTTTGTTGTCTCGATAAATGACGTTTCAAAACACAAGAAAATCATGTCATCTAGAACAAATTAGTTCAATGATCAGACACTAACTTAAACAATCATTTTTGCATTGCGGTTGTTCACATTCATTATCTGTTAACAGTTCTTTCATTATTTACATGTGTATTTTTTATAGCACTATCTATAAGTGGTAATTCTGCCTTGCCTCCAGGGAAAAGACTCTCAGGGTTGTATGTGAAGTCATGTATTTACTCTGACAATAAATGAAATCAGATTCCTGAGCCAAACACAATCTGCTGGAAGAGCTTCGATCAAGCAGCACTTGTGAGAGAAAAAAATGGTCAACACTTCGAGCCAAAGCTCTTCAGAGTCCTGATAAAGAGTTTCGGCTCGAAACATTGACTATACTTTCTCTCCTACCATTGCTGTTTGTCCCAGAGCTCCTCCAAAAGATGGTGTTTGGCTTCAGAATCCAGCATCCTCAGTCTCCAATGTCTCACACAGATTCCTAGTTTGGGTTTACATTATTCCATCTTGGAGCAAAATCTTACAATTCAGAATCAGAATTTATTGTCATGAACAGGTCATGAAATTCAGTGTTTTGTGGCAGCGTCATAGTGTAAACATTCATATTATAACCATCTTACAACATTACTATAAAAATAATAGTGCACGAAAAGTAGGGCAGTGTCTTTGGTTTATTGATTATTCAGGAATCTGATGGGATCTTTGAGGATAGAGGCTGCTTTTTTAAGACACTGCCTCATGGAGATGTGCTCGATGGAGTGAAGTCTTGTGCCTGTGATATCGCAACCCTCGAGTTTATTCTTGACCTGAGGGCTGGTTCCTCTATACCAGGCAGTGATGCTGTGGTGGTACACCACTGGCCTACTGCAGGGGGCAACCTCTGTACCTGCAGGAGTGTTAGGGGACAGGACAACACCTGGCCGGCTGTCAATCAGTCGGCCTGAATGGATCAAGCCCCACCTGGTCAGGTGTCAATCACAAACCTGTGGCAACCTCCTAAGTCCTCACTCAGAGTTGCTGCAGCCACAACCAGCCTGGCTCTGTGGAAATCTTTGTGGATTAAAGCCTGTTGGAGAGTCTTTGTGGATTAAAGCCTGTTGTGTGTCTGATTCTGGCTAACAGTGCACTACAGATGCAACCAGCTAGAATGCTCTCCACAGAACACCTGTAGAGATTTTCGAGTCTTCGGTGACATACCGAATCTCCTCAGACACTTCACAAAGTATAGCTGCTAGCGAGCCTTCTTTGAGATTGCATCAACGTGGAGGCTCCAGGACAGATCGTTGGAGATGAATGAATTTGAAGTTTTTGACCCTCTCCACTAATGAGCCGTCGATGAGGACTGGGTCATATTCCCTTGACTTCTTCCTGAAGTCCACAATCATCTCCTTGGTTTTGCTGACTGTATTGGACCCTGGACAATTTTATTTTCAGACCAGGAATAGGACTGAACCTACAGCGAGAGAGAGATGATCATGCACTGCTACAAAGCACTGAAGCAGCGCTAGGGAAACTGACAGCTGCATGGAAACACTGAAACATGGCTGGGAAATTACAGCTACCAGAAGCGCAAGAGCCACTTGCTGGAAGCCAGTGGGCTCAAGGAGCGTGCGCCCTCTGTAGTCAACCTCTCTCCATCACTTGGGAGAGCTGAAGGCATGCACTGGGGCAGTTAAAGAGCCCAGCACATTGAGTTTTGAACAGGTTGGTCAGTTAGTCAGAGGGCAGTCACTCAGATGGTTGGTCTGTGTATGCGTGCTCATCCGGCAGCTTCAGCAAAATAAGAGGCTGGTCATTCACGGGGGCTAACACTGCCATGCGTAACTGTCAGAGTCCTCACCCAGTAACTTCAGTGGGAGAAAGGAGACTGAGTTACTTTGTCTACAGGTGCCACCACTGTTGTTGCTCTGACAGCAGTTTGTGTCACTCTGCTACCCAGAGCATGTGTGTCCGACCTGGGCTTCCCCAGTCCCCTTCCAAGAGGAAAACTTTGGGTGATAGAAGTCACTTGACCACCCCAGACAGGGTGTTTAGAGGGGAAGACTTCTGTGACAGAAGATCACTTGTTTACCCTAAAGTGGGCTTCAGAGGCATGAACCTTGTGTAATGACTAGGAGGTCACTGCATGAAAATTCCTGTGTGAAGAAATCAAAGGTGATTGTTGCCACATTCAAAACTCAGGAAAGTCTACAGTTATCATGGCCATCTGTCTCCACATCCAACTAAAAGACAACGAGCAACCAAACTAAAAATCCTAAGCCTGGAGACTCTGCAAGCTGTTCCTTTTTAATTGACGAACGTGACATGATGTGACTGACTTGAGGTTTTTTTTGTCCATTTTTTGCTTGGACTGTAATGATCTGGGTTTTTTCTCCCCCACCCACCCACCCACCCACCCACATACACCTTATAAGTATCCATTGTTAATGTAGAGTTATGTTAAGGGCTTATGTTAAATTTATTGAGGTAATTCTATTATTGTTAATTCGTTAATAAATTTTGTGTTAAACTTAACTCATCTGTTTATGCGTCACTCATTTCCTGCTGGTGAGGTGTAACATGACGTTGAGCACAAGGTTGTTGTGTAACAATATTAATATTTGGGGAGAATTTATAACATTTAGAATATAGGTCACATACATACACATTTTAAAACAGATCTTATTTGAAAGACTGAAGAATTCACATTGCAGGATCTCTGGAGAATGCAAGCACCTTTCACAAGTAGGTGTTAATGGAACTGATGTCATAAAATGCTTGACCATTGTCTTGCTGGAGCCATGCTGTCTGTCAGTCCCTTTTCTGCAAAGTGCTCACAGAAAGGTCAATTCTGGATTGTTTATCTAACAACAGATGGGAGCAGAAGGAAGAACTCCTGTTTGCTGGAGAAGGTGGAGGTTTTGCAAGACATGAGTCACATGCTCTTTTTGGAGTATTAGTTGGAAGAGAGAGAGTTGAATTAACAGCTCAGTCAGTAAGTGGGACACTGACAAGTAATTGAAAAGTGCAATCCAGGGAAAACTGTTTGAAACTGATGAAAGCAAGTTCCAGAGCAGTAGATGGCTGGAAGTACTATCTGTCTGATGTTTCGCTTGAAATAGAGGAAGGAATGGAACTCTGTGGTAGCTTGAAGCAAGAGGTTACTGGAAGTACTAGCAAGTTTCATCAGCAAGATCCTGAGGTGACTAGTGGTGTTAACTCAGTTGTGGAAATCCTGGAGCAACAAATATCTCTCTCTGCAAACCCTACAAGAACCTTCCTGAGTGGTAAACATTTACCCTTCAAGCACCAAGCCTGGTGAATTTTATACATGTTAAATTCTGTGCACAGTATGGTAATTGCCTGCAACCAGAGAAGTTGGAAGAAGGAAAAGTGAGATCGAACTGTGAAACAAAGAACTTTTCTTGAATTTACACATACATTACATACATGTGCGCTTAGAATGAGAAGGGGGTTAATTTGGGTTAGTTAAGTATAGAGTTAAGTTAAAGTTTGATTCTATTTTCATGTTTAAAGTTGATTAAAAATAACTTTTGTTTCAAAAACCACTTGTCTTGGTGAATGTCTATTGCTGCTGGGTTTTGGGGTCCTTTGGACTTGTAACAGTATTCATTACTCCATTTAACAAGCTGGTCTATCTACACTTCCTCATTGTCATTTGTGATTCTGCCAACAACTGTAGTGCCATCGTTAAACTTGTAGATGCCACTGGAATTGTGCCTGGCCACACAGTCATGGGAGTATAGTGCGTAGAGCAGTGAGCTAAACATGCATCCTTGGGGTGCGCCTGTGTTGATAATCTGTGAGGATTCTAGAGATTGTGGTCTTCCGATGAGAAAGTCAATGATCCAGTTGCAAAGGGCTAGAGTTTGTATCTTCTTGACCAGCACTGAGGGAATAATGGTATTGGAAGGCCGAGCTGTAGTCGATGAAGAGCAGCCATATGTATGAATTGCTGTTTTATAGTTGATCCAGAGCTGAGTGGAGAGCCAGCAATATTAGATCTGCTATGGAATGACTGTGACAATAGGCGAATTGAAGTGGGTCCAGATCTTTGCTTATGTACATGTTAATTCTGCCCATGACCAGCTTCTCAAAGCATTTCATCACAGTAGATATGAGTGCTATTGGGCGATATTCATTGAGGAACCTCACTGTACTTTTCTTGGGAACCAGGAGGATTGATACCCTTTTGAAGCAGGTGGGAAACTCTGACTGCAGCAATGAGAGGTTGTAAAAGTCCATGAACATTCCAGCTAGTTGGTTTGTGCAGATGTTCAGTACACTGCCAGGTATGCCGTCAGGCCTGATGCCTTGTGAGGGTTCACCCTCTTGAATGATGTTTTGATATTGTCCTCAGAGACAGACATCACAGGGTCCTCAGCCTTTTCAGCGATTCTAGTAAGCATTGTTTAGTTCTTCTTCTCAAAGTGGGCATAGGTATTCAGCTCATTAGGTAGTGAAGCATCACAGCCATCTATAGTGTTTGCCCTTGCTTTGTAGGTGGTAATTGACTGCACTCTCAGCCGTAGATGGAATATATCTGTCTCTCTCTAGCTTCCTATTGTTACAAGATCAAACCAGCAACCTCAAAGGCGGCATATCACACAGGGGTAAAGATGAACAATTACTTTATTAACAAAAAATTCACCTTCAAACTTTAATTCAAAATTCCCCCTTTTTATAACAATGCCCACTAGTTATTATGCAAATCTCTATAACAGTGTAAAACTAATAAATTCCCCAGCCTAAATATAACATATGTAATCAAAGTCTAAGCTACACTTCCAACCAGCCCACAGAAAAACTTAAGACACAAAACACACAAGACTCACAAAACTTCAATCTCAACCGAAGCAAAGATCATAAAATTCAGTTTGTTTGGTAAACTGAAGCCAAAAGATCTGAGAGCGAGAGAGCGAGAACAAAATTCAAAGTTGTCTTCTTGTGTTACTTGCAGAGAGATGAACAACTGACTTGGTCCGAATCCTTCCGGCTGCCTTCGGAATGTTCATCCTTTTTGAAATCCCAACATTCTAAACTGTCCTCCAGACCATGACTCATGCTCTGGGCCTTCTTCCAATCCACAGCACCACCCAGTGGTGGTTTATCATCCAAGTCCAGAAATTTTTAGATCATTTTTATGCACATGCTCAGTCTATCTCCCACTCTCAGCAGTCCACCTTCATCTTGGCTCTTAAAGGCAAACTGTCACTTTTTAACATAAAGCCACACAACACATAGGCCAATACACAACACAGAACTCTAACACCTCCCCTACTAAAGAAAAAAAATTGGCCCAAAAGAACAAATTTTTAACAATTAATGGAAGTATTACATAAATAAAACACTCCATTTTTTTTTTTTTTTACAAGTATGTGATTATATTCATATCTAGCCAGATTAACATCTTGACAAACAATCTGCTATTACATTATCTGTCCCCTTTATGTGTGTAATAATTAAATCATACTCTTGTAACATTAAGCTCCAGTTAACTAACCGTCTGTTCTTATTTTTCATTTTAGACAGAAAAACTAATGGATTATGATCAGTATATATTATTAATGGTTTTTGAGCAGTACAAATATACACATCAAAATATTTCAATGCTAAACCAAACGCTAATAACTCCTTTTCAATGGTCAAGTAATTTCATTGATGGTCGTTAAACTTTTTCGAGAAGTACGAAATAGGATGTTCTACTCCATCACCATCCTTCTTCTGCAACAGTACAGCACCAACTGCTTCGTCACTGGCATCCACTGCTAAAAAGAACGGCTTTTCAAAGTTAGAGGACACAAGTACAGGCTGATGGCATAAAATGGCCTTTAACTTCAGAAACGCTTCCTGGCATGCATCTGACCAGATAAATTTTTCTTCCTTTCCAAGTAGTTTTGTTAGTGGGAGTGCAATTTCTGCAAAGTTTTTACAAAATCTATGATAGTAGCCAATCATACCTAGAAATCTCCGAAGAGCTTTCTTATTACCGGGGATAGGAAACACAGTGATAGCCAATACTTTCGCTTCAACCGGTGGTGCCACCTGTCCCTGTCCTGTCACATAACCCAGATATATTACAGAAGCATGTCCAAACTCACTCTTGTGCAAATTCACTGTGAGGTGTGCTTCCACCAGTCTCTGAAATAACTGCTCTAATTCAAGCATGTGTTCTTCCCATGTCTCTGTACTAATTACAGTGTGCTCTAAACCCTGAATTACTGCATTAATCATTCTCTGAAATGTGCCAGGTGCATTTTTCATCCCAAAAGGCATAACACTATACTCATACAATCCCGAAGGTGTAACAAATGCAGAAATCTTTGGACAGAAATATGGATATGAAGGATTTAGAAGGATAGGGACCAAATGCAGCCCATAATGCTAATTAGGCAAGTTGGGCCAAAGTTACAAGTTCCCGCCCCCCCCCCCACCCCAGTTCAGTTTTATTATCACATACAGTATATAGAAAATGCCCGGATAGATAGTACAACAATTAAGATACAGTAAAAAAGTACAAAGTGCAGAGTTACAGGGCAAGATTATCTGGTACAAAGCAAAGACGATACAACTTTACTTCTGTGGGCAGTAAACAAAAGTGCTAGAGAAACTCAGCAAGTAATGCAGCATTCATAAGAAGAAAAAGGCAATCATTTCAAACCTGAGCCCTCTGTATGCCTCAATAAAAAGTTGGGTGGGCTGTGGGGATGGAAGAGTACAAGGCAACAGGTGGGAGAGTAGAAGCTGAGAAGTGATAGAGGGAGAGGGCAGAGGGCTAAGAAGGGTAGCTCTCGGATCAGAGAAGGAAGGTAAGGTTGGGAGCTAGAGGGAAATCACTACATTCTTCTTCAACACCACATTGATAATGGCCTTCTTGAAGCAGGTGCTGAAGAAAGCCAGCCAGCCTGCTGAAGAAAGAGGTTGAAGATGTCTGGGACTACAACTGTGTAATGCGCGTCGAAAGACTTGATCCAAACCAAGGCTTTTATTATCTAAAAGACTGGAGCATATCACAAATAGGTCAACCAGTCCAGAATGACCTGGACTGGCTAGGAGGAATCCTTTAAGACCTGCCAGTAGGTGTGGCTACACTCTCAGCCAATCACAGTCATCCTACACTAACCATCTGTACATATGTACATATACACATTGGTGATAGAATCTGTACTATCACAAACTGTCAGTTAGTTTCACAGGCAAAGAAGGCACGTCCAGGAACTCCATCTGGCCCAGCCACTTTCTGCAGGTTCACTCTCCAGAAGCCAATCTTATATTTGTGTCAGTGACCATGGGTGCTTGAGGTAGGAGAAGTGTGTTCCACTATCTCACTGGTCCCCTGCTCAAATCTGGCACAGAATGCATTTAGCTCATCAGGGAGGGATGCACTGTTTACTATTCTGCCAGGCTTCATTTTGTAGCCTGAAATGGCATGCATGCCCTGCCATAAGTGCCTGATGTCCACAAATTGTCTGGGTCTTAAGTTTGGTTCAGTACTGCCCCTTGCCAACTCTAATGACCTTGCATAGGTTATCTTTTGACCTCTATAAACAATTAGTAGAACTTGGACTTAAAAGAATTATCAATTTAGGTATATTTAAACCAGCAACTGCACATTTGTTATTCCTATAGAAATACAATTGAACCTTCCAACTAAACTGAACTGTTTCAGGCTTGAATCTATTTTAGACTTCAATTCTGTCACATTCTCTTTAATGAACGTTAAAAATTAATTTAAAAAGTCAATTGCATTCCTAAATCAGAAAAGATGCACCTCAGAATTTTCAGAAATATGGAGCAAAGATAGAACAATCCTCTAAATAGAGATTTTATTAACTTCATAAACAGCAGACTCAAAAGTGAGGATAACAAATATCACCAACTAAATATTTGAAGTAACAATTAAACTGAAGACTTTAGAGCAGTCATTCCATCATCTATTTAGATATAACATATGCAAGAAAATACAGAATGCAACAGTGAGGTATTGAGGCCTTGTGTGTTCAATAAAGATCTTAAAGCAATAGGTTAACAGTTTCAATTTATTTTATTTCTTTGATGGGTTAATTAAATTCATGAAGCAGGGATTTACAAATCAAGACTAAAATTCACAAAAACAACTTTAGCTCTAACATTCTTAGTAAAGAAGAAAGTCAAAAGAAAATTGGTCTGGACGGGGAAGGCAGCTGATTTATAGGGCTTTGCAGCAATTTGTGATGCAAATTAGAAATCATTTTATGGAAATAAACTTCATGAGAGCACATACAAGCAATGTCTATACGTACATCTGGATCGAGTTCTTCCAATTCATCCTCCAACTGATGTATCTCCTCTTCTGATAATTTTCGAAGAAGATCATCTTCATCAACATCTCGATACTTTTCTAATTCTTTTCTAAACGGTGTAGACATGTTAAATCAATCCTTCCTTATATTCCTTGGCAATACCTAAATGTACCTATAATTCAAATAAACAAAAAGGGATCATTAGAATGAAATCTCTTAAAATGATGAGGTAATTTATAAGTAAAATCTACATCAGCACAAAACTAAATTAGTTTGTTTACTTGAATATCAACATACATAACGTAGTTCATGTTTTATTTCAATTAAGCATATCCATGACCTTAACTTTAGCATAAGCCCAGGGGAAATTTGGTAGAAATTTGATAACTGACTGAGTGAGACTTTCTGGAGCATAGCCTCACGGGAGATCATTAGTTCAGTTTCCCCCCCCCCCCCCCCCACTACTCTTCAGTTAAAAGACTTGTGCTGCAATTTGCTGGAAATGGGAACTAATGAATCCCACTCCAAGGGCAACAACAGGCATTTGGACCTTGGTGAATGTCAAGACTGACTAAGAGACCATGAGAATTAAGGAATGAGAAAAATTGAAGTGATGGAGTAGGAATGGTATTGAATTCAACTAGAAAAGAGGAGGGAAAGAAAGAAGGAATAAAATGTGAAAAATAAAAATTGAATTAAGAAAAAAACTCTAACATGGTTACACAGGCAGGGATTAGATTAAACACTTTTATTCATTCTATTGTGAGTCAGAGAGGAAGCAAAACAACATTGAAAAGGATGATTACAAGGGTTTACTTTCTATGGCAAGTTAAATCAGGAAGGTGAGGCTAGATATTATGTCCAAGCCACTTCTGGAGATTTTCAATTTACTACATATTTCTTAATCCCCTGAAATTGCTGCCAATTTGTACATTAATAAATTGTTTACATCAGCAACACAGTTGGGCCAGATTTCCAGAAATAACAGTTGTTGGCTTTCTCACATTTATCGCCACATCACCCGCTCTTCCATCAGCCCTTGTTGTTCTTGTTGAATTAAGAGAGGGATTGGGCACTCAGATCGAGTGGCATTTAAGGGAGGGGGAAGTGGGAAGTGGGGAGGGGAACATCTGCCTTACTAAAATGCACTGCAACCACGTGACCAACCTTAGCACCTGCTGATGTCAATTTTATAAGCAATCACAACAAAATTATCCAATTTTATTTTCAGCATTTTGATTAGGTTTCACCCAACACTTAGAAACAGCTATGGGGTGGGGGGGGGAGGGGAGGGGGTGGGAAGAGACCAAGGACGAGGGAGAGAATAAAGGAAAGGGAGAGGGGGAGAATGTGGGAGGGCGAAAGAGAGCTGGGAAGATCAGGGGAGGAGAGGTTGGGGGGGAGGGGAGCCGAGCCGGGGGGGGGGGAGGGGAGCCGAGCCGGGGGGGGAGGGGAGCCGGGGGGGGGGGGGGGGGGGGGAGGGAGCCGAGCCGGGGGGGGGAGGGGAGCCGAGCCGGGCCTGGGGGGGGGGGAGGGGAGCCGAGCCGGGGGGGGGGGGGAGGGGAGCCGAGCTCTCCTTTTTTTTTTTTTATTTTCTTTCTCTATCCTGTGTGTGTATCCTACGCCGAGGCCGGGGGGGGGGAGGGGGAGCCGAGTGGGGGGGGAAGGGCGAGGAGGTTGCCAGGAGGTCGGGAAGAGTTGGGGATTATTCAGAGACTGAAATAGATTTGATGTGGGAAAAAACGTGGCCATTGGGATATGCATCACTTTCGGTGTTGCTTGTACAGGGCACAGGTGTGCCCATTTCCCTGCTTTTCCCACTCACCTATTCACCTGAAGAAAGCTCAATTTGTCCTCAATTTTATGACCAAATTTGATATGATTGCACACATCTGTAACTTCCTTCCCACCTCCCCTACATGAATCCACAGGAAATTCCAGCCTTCATACATGAAATCTCCAACTTACGATTTCATAGACTGCCCAGCCTATGCTCCATTATGTATCACATTCCCTCAGCAAACACATCCAGTTGTCAAAACACTGCCACATCATAGAGTGGTCAGCATGAATGTCATCACTTGTGTTGATAACAGCATAATGGATCTCCAAAACCACCCCTCCCCCCCCCCCCCCTCGACCCAAGAAATTTTGCATCACCAGAACTCACCAACAAGCATCAAGATCTTGCTTATCCTGCTTAGTCTATCTCATACCTAACACAGAGGAGAGCTGTGCCAAAGATGGGGCAATGACAACCGACCCCCCACTTTCTGAACAATGCATTTACCAAGGTCTGGAAAAGGATGCAGGTATGCTTGTCAAGGTTCATCCCAAGCAGCTGTGTAACAGAGAACTCTCTGATCTACAGATTGTTTCTAGGGATGCAAAGTGCTACTGGAAGATCTTTAGCACAATGAAAGATGCACTGAGATCTGCCTGAAATCTGACAGTCTTCAGGCCTAGCAAGATGCTCACAAGTGAATGCTGGTGTCTGACACACTCTGGACTGCAGGAGTACATGAAGGACACACCGAAGTTTGGTTCACCCAATGCGAAGGTTTTGTGGGAAAGGACTGTAATCTAAGGCCCTGGCACCACTGGGCTCTGAGCGGATGGTGTAACAGCATTTCCTGAGGTTACCGAGGCAGGCAAGGTTACAGGTCACCATCCTGTTGACTTTCTACCGGAGTTCTATCAAGAGTGTCCTGGCTGGCTGCATCACAGTGTGGTATTTTGCTGTAAAGCATTAAATTGGAGATTAAACCACAGGGCCACAAGAGCAGCAGAGAGGAGTCTCCCTTCCCCCCATCAACATGATCTACCAGGATTGTTGTCTGAAGAGGGCTCGTAAAATCCTTAAGGACCCCTAGCAGCCCACACATAGCATCTACCAGCTACAGCTATCGAGAAAGGGATACAGAAGTATCAGAGCCAGAACCACTAGGCTGAGAAACAGGGCAGTGAGACTGCTAAATGACTGATGAACTGCTCATACAAACCCTCTGAGAATCTACTATTATTTAACAATATTTATTTTTATATATGTAATGTATATAAATCACTTATAAATATATGTTCTATGTCTATATGTGTTTGCATTCTTTTTTTACACTTAGGTCTGAAGAACACTGTTTCATCCAGTTGTACTTTACAGTCGAATGATAATAATAAACCTGAACTTAACAACCTCTCAGATCTTTGTTTGAAGTGGCCACACGAGTAGCATTGGTGCTTTGTACATAGAATGTATTAATTGGATGTAATTATGAATGTAAAAGAAGACATATGGTCTTGCAACAATTTTTCCATCTGAAAAAAATCGTATTTAATTGCTTTCAGTTAAGATTTGCCAGGATAAGAACTGCAAGATATAAAATAAGCATATGCTCAAATGGCTATGGCAAGGCAATAGCTAATTGTTTTTACCAACTACAAGGACAAATGGATTCACCCTCTCAACTTTATGTTTCCCAAGCACAAGATAAACTTAAAAGTGCATGGAGAGACTAATCAAATGGCAGAAGCTTTATAATGTTCACTAAAATGTTGCAGCTGTTGAATTTCTGTCATGATAAACATTTCTAAAATAAGTACCTTTACCTACTATGCAGGTGTAGAGACCAGCTTGGTTTGTGGACAGCAATTTTTTTCCAATGATGAGGATTTAATTCAAGGATAGATCTTCAAACCTTGACAGATATTTATTGAAAATTTTCAATCATTACAACACCTTTGGAGGTAGTGAGAGTTTTAAAAAATATTGAAAAAGAGAATTTATTAACTCAAAATTAAACAAGCAAACTAGGGTCAATTATTTAAAAATCTTGGAGTGAGGAACTTCCATATGTGGGCAAAGTATTCAAAACATAATTGGTGTGTTGCAAACATGATTGAAAATGGAACAATATGATGTCGCTTTCTACAAGAATCAGATTTGCAAAAATCTTGAAAATTTTTCAATTGAGCACATTAAGTTCCAAGAAAAGGATATGGCAAAACGAGAGCCAGAAGTGTTAGGAAAATTTCTAACACAATACTAGAATAAAAGGATCTCAGTTGGGGTTCATTAAAGCTGAAACCACAAGATAGACAAAAGAAATAGAAAGGGAAATTACACTTTTGCATCAAATCACAACAGCAAGGAAATGAAATAGAAAAGGTCAGTTTTCTACCATTAAGGCCACCTCCAATTTAAATTCCATACGGAATATTTTGGAGGATCAAGAACCAAAAACCAAGAATACAAAGGTTGTGGACTTGCATTCATTTCTAAGACCTGACATGCAAATGTAGCACTGAGGAGGTGCTGCAATACATGTTATACCGAGGCCCTGTTTGTTCTCTCAGGTGGATGCAAAAATTTCATGGCACTCATTGAAGAGCAAGGCCATTCTGCCAAGGTCTTTGAATGTCTATCCCTCAATCAGCTTCATTAAAAATAGATTGTCTAGTCTTTGTTGTATTGCTATACATTAGTTAATGCATTTCTTAATTTGCATCAATAACAACACTTCAATTCCATGACAGTAAAGATCTGTGCGATGTCCAAATTTATGAAAGTTCTGAATTGTTTGCTTTCTTCAAGCCTTAAAAGAAAACAACAGCGCTTAAT